>NC_058411.1:124377338-124559500 GCF_002201575.2 Neomonachus schauinslandi | reverse complement strand
GGGCGGCCCCCGTCTCGCGGCCCCGCGGCCTCCCCGGCCCGCCGAGTGGGGGAGGGTGCGGGGCCCCAGAGGGCCACCCCCGAAACCCCGCGCGGGCCGGGGTCGGAGCCGGGGGAGCAGGGGAGAAAAACAAAAGTCGGGAAGATCCACCAGGGCGTCTACAGATTTCCTTCAGCCCGGCGGGGGCCGAGTGTGAGCGCGCCAGTGTGCGGGTGAGTGTGAGTGCGTGTGTGCCTGGGGAGGTACTGCCCGGGATCTCTGGCCTCCGCGGGGGTGGAGGGGCTGCTTCTGAGGGGTGCCGAGGGCACCTGCACACCCCACCCCACCCCCGCAAAGCCTGGGCCGGGCTTCTGCCCACCGGACGCGGCTCTGGCCAGGTCCCGGTAAAGCCCGCCATCTCTGCCACCTTGCCTGGCAGGGGTGCAGAGATGAGTGAGGTCCGGGACGGGGCAAGGAGGGGAGCCTGGGAAGGCTGGAGGCCAGAGGGAGATGGTGAGGGAGAATTGGGGGACCTCTGGCCAGCCCAGCCTGTCCCTGTACACTTGGAGGCCAGGAAGTTTTCTCCCCAGACACATCAGCCGGGGTCAGAGAGGTAGAGAAAACAGGAGCCTGCGGTTAAGTTTTTAGCAAGGCTCTCACTGAATACCCTCTTTTTAGAGTTTGCAAGCCACTCAGCATTGTGACAAAGTGCCCAGACATTAAAGGGACACCTAGAAATAGGCATGATTTTGGAAAACATTAACATTAAATGCCTCTTGTCATTTGGCTACTTATTTTTGCTTCTGTCCCTGAAGAATAAAAAAATTAAGTTAAAAACATACAAACCTCACACCTGACTTGTCCCTAAAGGAGGTTTTGGGGTCAGCGAAACGCTCCTTCCCCCAAGCTTCCACATCTCAGGGAATAGGCCCATGGTCAACTCAGTTGCTGGGAATTTTCCTCTATCCCATACCCTCGTTCCTTGAATTCAGTCTGTTAGCAAGTTCTGTTGGGCTTACCTGTGTGTCTGGGTCCAACCCTTCTTTCTCACAGTCTCTCATCCTAGTCCAAGGTACCAGCATCCATTTCCGGTATGATTACAATCCTTCCCTCTCCACTCTCCAGTTCTTTATTTGACAGCCAGAGTGATTTTTTTTTTAAATAGGTAAATCAGAATGGGTCAGTCCTCTGCTTAGAACTCTGCAATAATTTCTCCTTGTGATTGGCATGAAATCCAGGACACCTCCTTTCCCTCGGTTGATATGGGGTCTGGCATCATCAACCAGCTGGCCAGTGCCCCTGCCCCCCCCCCCAGCCCCCCCACCGGCCACCCTGGCCCATCTTGCTCTCCAGCATGTGGTCTCAGCAGTGTTGACCCCTGGTTCTTCACATGGCCAGCCACCCCCCTCTACGCCCAGCCTCTTTCTCACATCCCTCGCTCACTGTCCTTCTGGAGTCTCCAATGGTATTATGGTCCCTCTTCATTGATTTGCTCTCTCCTTTAATTGCCTGGCAGTCTCGACTGGAGCTCCAGGGTCCAGAGACCATTCCTAGGCACCAGCATTGCTCACTGCTGCATCTTGACTCCCAGAACTAAGAGGTGCCTAGTACACACTGGCACAGGGGTAGAATGGCTAATGGACAGTCGTAACTAGTTTCTGGTTTCAGACTCGTGAAGGGCTTCTGTTCCCAAACCCTTGGGTGTTCATCTGGGACTGAGACCTACACATCTCTCTTGTCTGCAGCTCCTCGATATTTTGATGTCCATGAATCCATTAAACACATTTTGTAGACAAGCCAGTACCTGATCAGGGGAGGCTAGTAGTGCCCAAGGGATATCGAGGACTGTGGATCAACCATCTTTACCATGCTTTTCATTCAAAAAATTACTGGAGAAGATGAGCGATGCTAACATGCTTCATTTGCAAGCGTCTTCCAGCCCTTTGGTACTGGCAATCCCTTCCAAGCCTCTTGAAAAGAGAGGTGAGCAGATCCTGGGTCTCCTATATTTCTCCTCTGTCAGAAACTTTGTAGCAAGCACTTACTTAACTGTGCCTTCCCCACCAGCTGTAAGTTTCATGAACTTGTGGAGTTCAGTCCTCATAGGAGGGGCCCAATAGAAACATTGGCGAGTGAATGTCAGGTTCCCCTTTTTTTTATTTTTCATTAAGTATTCAGGTTTATTCATTAATGCAAGTATACAGAGTTGGCAAACGAAAAATGGGTGAGGTTTTAAAAGGTATTAAAATAATCATGACAGAAAACCTCTTGAAGCCCTCTTAAGGATGTATCCACCGTAATGAAAACAAGACATGTAACTTGCAACCAGGATTTGTTGCATTGGTCTGAACCCAAAAGAAGCCTGAGGAAGCAAAGATCCAACGGAGGGCAAAGATTAAGCAAAAGTTGAGTCACCTCATTTTAAAACTGCTACCTTAGAGTCTCAGCCAACATACAAATTACAATTGAAAAACTGCGCCAGTCGTAAAATCCTCCATTGGTAAAAGAGATTTTCAAAAGGAAACTGAAAATGAAAAGGGGAACAAAAGTGCTGGGCAAGGGTTGGCCTAAAATATTTTAAAGATTTTTTTTTTTTAACTTAAAAGCATTCAATATAAGACACTTCTGTTTTCAGAAGGAACGTCTACTAGCTTTTGGATTTTTTTAAGGTGTTGTTAGGTAGATGTGGTAGCTGATTTTAGGAGGTGTTTTAAAGCAGATGGCCACCGTGCTCCTTGGTTTCTGAATGTTACTATAGGATTTGGAGCCTTTAGTTTAAAACAGAGATGGTTTTGCTGCTTTTCCGTGTTCTTGTTTCAAGCTGGTTTTCCTAATCAGATTTTACAATTTAGAGAGCTTTGATGGTCTCCTAAATTTTGTCCAGATTGATCATTCCTCCTTGGATTGTTCAGACTCCCATACTCCAAACACAGGTTTTCCTATGTATGGTTTGCTGAAACCTCTCACTCTTTAGTTCAGAAAGGTGGGGCGTCGTAATGGACATGGCCTCTGGGGGAGGGGTTTCCTAGCTCCTTGACCTTCCCCTGCCTATAGGAATACAGCCTACCTGGGCCTGATTTCCAGGATCTAAGATGAGAACGTTCCAGTGCTCTCCCAGCCTTATTCTGTAGCTTGCTCAGTGCCCACACTGTTCAGGGCACCTTCTAAAACCTGCTCGGTGGGGAGACAGTGTGTCTGCCCTCCAGCATTGATACTCTGAGCTTGTTAATCAGTCTCCCAGGCCTCCCACTGGTACCGTAGGTGAGAACCACCTCCGGCCCTATTATAGAAAGTGACTGCGGAAAATTTACCTTATTTCAAATCACACAGCAACCCTGCGAGGTCGTCTGGGTGAGAGGGTGCATGTCTATTTTTAACAGATGGGAAAACTGAGACACACGTAAGTTTCGGCTTGAGGTCACACTGCTGACATGTGATAGAGACAGGCCAAGCCTTTGATATCCAGATTGTGCTTTTTTCCTTTCCGTATTGTCTTGGGCATGATTTACATGACCTTGATTTTTTTTTGTATCACTCTCCATTTCAGTTATCTGTCTCAGAGGATAGTTGCTAATGACCCTGTACTTAGTTCTAGTATAGACTCTCTGCAAACACTAGTGGAAACACATGCATTTCACATAGTAATCCCCTCCCATTATGCGATTTATCCCGTGCCAGGCCTGAGCTGGACCTGGGTCTTGCCCTCAAGGCAATTCTGGAAATTTAATCATCATAGCAGGATGGGTACCTGTGTTGGGAACCCCCTGCCCCAGGCTCAGTGGGAGCCCGGCATAAGAGAGCAACACCCTGGTTCAGCAGTTATCACAGCCTTGTTTGTTTGGGGAGATAAATCTTAATCTAACTCAGAGTTTCTCCAGATGATTGGAAGTGTTTGGACCAGATAATTCTCTGTTGTGGGTGGCTGCTCTGTGTATTGTAGGATGTTCAGTAATGAACCTGACCTCTACCCGCTAGATACCTGTAGAACCCCAGACCCCAAGCGGTGACAACCAGAAATGCCTTCAGCCATGGCCAGATGTACCCAGGCAGGCAGAATGTGTGGGGCTCCTTCCTGTCATCCCCCAGGGCTCAGACAGACTTGTCTTCATAACCAGTACCAACCAACGCCTTCCAGACCCCTTCCCTTCGGGATGGTCGCCTGCTTGCTTCTTTGCGATTATAATCTTGCCTCTGGGCTTCCAGAAGACTTTGTCCTGGACAAAGGGAAGGCCTTATATCCTGATCAGTTGTTAGGTGTGTCTGCCCCACCCTAGCTTTGAGTGTGAGCCTCTGAAAGCAGAAACCTCATTTAGTTGTATTGGTGTCGCTGGCAACTGACAACATTTATGTGTTGATTGAACAATGAACCCTTTACCAGTGGGTGTCTGCAATTGTTGGGGTTGCTTCGAGACTGGTTTTTTGTTTTTGTTTTTGTTTTAGAGAGAGAGAGTGAGAGAAGGGGAGCATGC
Source organism: Neomonachus schauinslandi (assembly GCF_002201575.2). Classification (NCBI taxonomy): domain Eukaryota; kingdom Metazoa; phylum Chordata; class Mammalia; order Carnivora; family Phocidae; genus Neomonachus; species Neomonachus schauinslandi. The sequence continues at coordinate 124,555,052 of NC_058411.1, read as the reverse complement.
ACAGGGACGAGGGGCGGAGGGAGAGGAAAAGAGAATTTTAAGCAGGCTCCATACCCACTGCGGAGCCCAGTGTGGGGCTCGATCTCACAACCCTGAGATCATGACCTGAGCCAGAGTTAAGAGTCAGACACTTAACTGACTGAGCTACCCAGGCACCCCTCGAGACTGTTTTTTAAGTAGACATGACCCATGGGGTGCAAGGTGAGGTGGGGGGGAGCTCTGTCCTTTCACTGCCCCCACCAGACTGGGCGTGGCTAGACAGATGGAATGTGAGGAGGAATGTTGCCCAGGAGAAGAATACCGAGGTGCAATATATAAATAATAAATGTATGCAAGGGTACAGGAAGGGACTTGACAATTAAGAACACACTTTCTGATTTTATGATGTTTTTCAGCACCAGAACGAGACAGCTTTCTGCTCAGCCATGACTGTGTGTCTGTGCCTTCGTCCATCCTCTGGGGAGCGGTGGCGGCGGTGACCCCGGCCGGGACTGACTTGGAGAGCAGCCACCCAAGAGTCGATGGCTGGCATGTCTCGGCAACCGCCCAGCATGTACTGGTGTGTGGGGCCAGAGGGCTCAGCTGTGTGTCCGGAACGTGCCATGGAGACCCGTAATGGTAAGAGCAGGGCCAGCCTGGCACGCTGGGCATCACCTGCCGTCCTGTGGGGAGTCCAGGACAAAGGGTTTTTGACGGAAGGTTAAAAATGCCAATTACTTGGTGAAAGTCTCACTATAAAGTATATCTTGGGATTCTCACTTAAATTCTAAACATCAAGGGGCTGGGGGACAAAATTTATTATGGAGGCAAAGATCTTAAGAATCAGGGCATTACTTCATGTTGGTTAAAAAGGTTTTTTTAATGGGGATTTGGTTTTGTTTTCTCATGATAAAAATAATACATGTTTGTTAAAGAAAAATTGAAAAAAGGAAAAAGAAAAAGAGAGAGAAGCAGGGGAAAAGAAATCGCCAGGAGTCCCCCTGGCCTAAACACAGGCACTGCTAATAGCTTGGTCTGTTCTCATCCAGTCTGCTTCTCTAGGCTTCAGGGATTTTGTTTTAATTTTATAGTGTGTATACAGTTTAGTATCCTACTGTTTTCTCCTAACTTTGCCAGTCACCTAGCTTGTATGATCATCTTATGTGGGAACACTGTATAAAGTGATCGACCTAGTCCTCGCTCCCCTGTTGGATGTGTGGGAATGTTCGGGTTGCTTCTAGTTGCTGACTCTTACCGAAAACATCCCATTCCCATCTTTTTATACATGGTTTTGAGACTGTTTCCATAAAATATATTTATAGAAGTGGGATTATTAGGTTTGAACACTTTTAAGCCTCTTTCTATGTATTGCCAGGTTTCCGCTAGAGTTGTACCACTTTTAACACAAGTTAAGAGGTTGGCATTGACACTGTTGTTAACGATAAATATTTGTTAAGCCTGAGTGCATACCAGGCACTGGATTCAGTGCTTTAGGAAATCATCTCATTTAGTCCTCACAACGACCTAGAAAATGGTCACTTATCCCCACTTTATAGCTGAGGAACTTGAGAGTAAAAGATACATAGAAACTCGGTGAAGGTCAACAATTTGTAAATGGCAGAACTGCTATTTGAACCCTGTCTTCACTCTAGAATTCTCGCCCATAGAGTCTAGGCCATCGTGTGGGGTTTGAGAGGGCCCGTATGTTGTGTTTGAGAGGGCCAGGGTGTTTGTACCCTCTATGAAGTTAGCGACACAGCGTTGTACCTGGCTCAGCAGACACTTGGTTCAGTAACTTGCGTGTCTCTCTCCGCTGAAGATGCCCCAAAGCTAATTACGGTGATGTTTCTGGAAGATTGCTTTGCACGTAAATCAAATTATGAAATGGGAAAAGAATTCGTTTCTCGACATTGCCCAGCACTAAACGTTCTCAGAACGTTCGACTTGCATCTTTCGAAAAGGTATTTCTCTCTTAACAGACATATGTCTGTTTTCTATTACTCATTAGAAAGGCCTTGCCTTATTAGCCTGAGATCAAGGTGACCTGCGGTAGAACATGTTATCCAGTTTTTGAGTAGTACATCTACTTTCCAGTCCTTTCCAGCTCCATTATTCCACCTGTCTCTCCTCTTAGCGATCCTGAGGAATGAGGGTAGAATGCCGATGTTGGGGCTCACTGGGTGGGTGCTTGTGTCAGATGAAAAGGCCCCAGAGGGGATCTGCCCTGTCCCCTTCCTGGTCAAGAGTTGGTGATCTAAATGAGTAGGTCTCTACCCTGGCCCCCAGAAACACTGGGGTGTCTATGTCTACCAATGCCAGGCATCCCCTAGGCCCATTGGAACAGCATTTTGGGGGAAGGGCAGGCATGGGCATTTTTAAAAACTTCTCCACCCCCTTCCCATGATTCTTAAGGTGCAGCTGGGGCTGAGAATCAACTGGTCTAAAATGTTTGGGTCCCCTAGAACAGAACTTCCTAAATTGCAATATATACTCAAGTCCCCTGGGGATCTTGGTGAAATGCAGATTCTCACTGTGTAGGTCCGGGGACACCGAGATTCCGTGTTTCTAGTAGGCTCCCAGGTCACGCTGATGTTCTGGTCTACCCACAGAGTTGCAAGGCTGAGATGATGGCTTTCTGAGGGGCCCGGGGATCCCCACCAAGTCTTACAGATCCTTGGGAGCTGGGCCAATGGACAATGAACAGACCTGTTACCTCTGGCTCCAGGTTAAGGAGTCACTGCTGACTGCGTGTTAGCTAGAGTGATGAACGTGAATGTCAGTGACATTCTCCCCCCCCCCCCCACCGCCAGCGGCAGAGATGCAAGTGAAGAAAGCAGAAACACACCAGGTCTCTTAAGGTTGAGGCCCAGAATGGCGTGCTGTTGCCCTTGGCCAAAGCAAGTCACATGGGGGCCCCCCAGATGAAGAGCTCCATCCACGAGGAGGCCATGCCCAGGCTGTGGATGCAGATAGAGGTGAAGGACTGGTGCCTGTCCTTCCATCTGCTATGATGGGAGTTAGTGGGCTTCAACCCTTTGAAAAACATGATGTGTCATATTTATATATTGTTATTTATTTGTTTAAGCGGCCTGCATGAATTCCTACCTGGAGCATATGTAGCAGTTAACAGTGGAGTTGCTTTGATGGGCAGTCGTGAGAGGTAGGGTTGGTGAGTCCCACCCACTGGCCTTTACCTTGACCCCAAAGCTCTGCAGGCCCAATTTTAGAAACATCGCATGTTTGGATTTTATTTTCACAAAATACAAATCTGCACACCAAGACCACAGCCTGGGGGCAGGGCACATTCAGAGGGTAACACAGTCACATGGAGATTACAACCACTGCTCTTTGCTCATGTGTAGGCTTTATGTTTTCTACACTGAGCATGTGTTCCTTTTTTGTTTTGTTTTGTTTTGCATTACATTTGCAACCGGAAGAATAACACTGCAATTTATTTTTAAAAGTGTTGCCTCTTTAAATACCGACATTTGGTGATTACGATCTAACTGGCACACCTCAGTGCTCACTTCTAAGGCCAGCGTTGCTCCGACTGACCTCTTATCGCCTCATTTCTTTCTGGAACCAATGGAGGTATATTTGCACCCACCATCCGGGCTGTGACCCCAGCAGATGAGCCAGATTTGTTCTGCTCACCTTCTCCCCAGACCTCCTGGGATCCCAGGGAGCCCTGCTTCCCCTCCCGCCACCCCCGTCCACCCACCTCACCCCCGGGAAGCTTAGTACACACCCAACGCCCAGCATCACCAAAGGAAAATTGACTGCCAGGAAGCAAACCGATAAGACTCAAATTATAGTCAATGTAGGAACAGCTCTCTCTCACTTTTAGACGCTCTCTCTTTTTAACAATGCTTGGAAGACAGCATGCTTTGGAAACGATAAGTTATTATTGGGCTTCCGAACATATTTAGAAAAAGATCCAAATGTTCAGGGAAGAACTCATGTTTTACTTTGGGGTTTTGGGGTGGTGGCATTTTGTTTGCATACCGATGCGTCCTAGGGGTGTTTCTCGCGCCCAAACCTGTTTTGCTCGGATAACTCACCTTGTGCGTGCTTAGGATGGCTAGCCCTTCCAAAGCCCACGAAGGTGCAAGCACTTCACCAGTTGCCGGTGGGGCCAGGGGGTCTGGGTGGGCCTGTCCTGTGTTTGTGTGGCACAGTTGTGTCCCAGGAAGGCACCGTGCAACCTTATTGGCACCGTCAGCAGTCAGCTGGCCTGTGGTGCAAGAGGAACATTTAGAAAGCTTGGATGAGCGGAGAGCATGGGCTGATAGAACGAGGGTCAGTGAGATAGTGGGCCGGGGCTGCTGGGCAATCTGTGTGAACAAACACACCATGAGACACATTCTTTGGCGTCTGACACTCCTCAGAGTGGAAAAACCTGTCCTACCCGCTGAGGTGAGGCTCCCTGGAAAATGGAAAGGTGAACAAACGTCTAAATAACTCAGGCCTAGAACTCTTGGCGAGACTCTCTGGGGGATGAGGGGTGCTTAGGGAGACGTAGGTCACCGGGGGGTGGCTCAGGTCCCCCACTGCTCTGTGAGCAGCCCTGACTTCAGCTGCCTGCCTCTCAGAGCACTATCCTCCCCTGAACCAGCATGGACCAAAGGAGGACAAGGAACATTCCAGAAGGTCTTCAAATCCCAGGTTTTTACACAGCTACTTTCAGTGTCCTTCTCTTTTTCTTTTGGCTTTTTCAAATCTGTATTAAAAATAACTTCCCAAGAGCCACGTGCTTTGCTCAAGTAGGGGCTCTTCTTGCCTTCTGGAAATAGAACTAGGAAATAGGCTGAAATAGGAAGTGCCCCTCCGGTGGGAGTGTGCTTTCTTGGAGGACCGCTGTAGGAAATCCTACAGGGGGCAGGGCCGCGTGGATGTGGGCCTCTCCGAGCGGAACTGCCAGCCCATGTTTCTAACCTGTTCCTGGAGCCCATGTCCTGCTCGAGCCTGCTGGGCCAGGTTCACACCATTGGAGCGAGGAGGGTGGGCAGGACTTTGCTTAGAAGGAGACTGTGGGGGCGCCTGGGTGGCTCAGTTGGTTAAGCGACTGCCTTCGGCTCAGGTCATGATCCTGGAGTCCCGGGATCGAGTCCCACATCAGGCTCCCTGCTCAGCAGGGAGTCTGCTTCTCCCTCTGACCCTCCTCCCTCTCATGCTCTCTGTCTCTCATTCTCTCTCTCGCAAATAAATAAAATCTTAAAAAAAAAAAATTAAAAAAAAAAAAAAGAAGGAGACTGTGGTCCCTAGGGCGCCCCCCCCCCCGCCCCCCTCCCAGCCTGGCCTCAGAAGCAGCCCTGGACCTTCCAGGGACCGTATCCAGTATCCAATAAGGAATCCCTTACTGAGGGAGGTGAAGCAAAGAGAGGCCAAGCGGTGGCCTCGGGGGTGGGGAAAACGGCTGCGGGCATCCATCCATGAGGGGAGCAGTTAGCTCAGCTGCGCTTCATGCCCGCAGAGCTCTGCCCAACTGCAGAAGCTCTGGCTTCGATGGGGCTTTTAATGTCACCCTTAATCGGAGGCTCAGATCTTCTGATTATTTCTCCACAATGTACTTGCTTACTTCTAGCAGTGGGGAACTGACTCCCTCTCGAATAAAGCCAGCCTGTCGAAGGGCGACAGTGTTAGGAAGTTTATGCTGCAAGACCAGTCCTGCCTTTGTGGCATCTAGCTCCGCCCACCTGGGCTGATAAGAATCCCTTACCCCCGCTCCGCCTTTCTTGAAATAACTAGAAGCAGATGCCTTGCCCTCCCTCCCTGTGGATTCCTTCTCAGGCTGAATAAACCACCCACTGCCTTCAAGAGCAAGCAGCCTTCTCCTTGGTTATCACTGAGCTTTTTTTACTCCTTGGTCTGTGCAGCCATTAGGCCATGGCCAGCTGGGCTCAGGGAAGGAGCTGACTTCCTGCCTCTCCCCTCCCCCCACCCCGCTCCCTCCACCTTGCCACATGCCGGCTCTTGGGAGCATCCATTCTAGGGGGCAGGAGCCTGAAGCTCACCCAAGCCCTCAGCCCTGACCCACGGCCCGCCTCCCCTTACCCAACATTGGCCCTTACTTGTCTCCCCTTCTGAGGGGCGGGCAGGGCAGTCCCACCTGGTAGCCTCTGTGTCTACCTGGCATGCATGCAGTGGCCAAGAGAGGGGCTTTTCTTTCCAGCCCTGCACCCGGACCCCCACGGAGACACCTGTGAGCAGGAAGGTGTCTGTGTAGACATTCCCAGGTCCCGGGGCAGAAGGACGAGGATTTTCTTCCACCTGTCTGATTTCCTGGTCCACATGAGTTAGACCTCGAAGCAGCCGTATTTAGGGATTTTTATGAAATTCTTTAGTTCTCTGGGTATGGACCCCTCCTCAGGCATAACCTATAAATCCAAACTTTAGTAAATGAATTTCACGCACATTTTCAGGAACCCTGATGAATGAAAATAGGGGGCTTCCAATATTCCTTCGAAGTCCTTCACCAGCCTGGCCTCCCCAGGGTTCAGTTTGTCCAGGTTCCACTTAGACATCTTGTTATTTATTGACATTTGTCTTAAAGAAGAAAAGAGAAAAAGACCAAAAAAACCCCAGAAACATGTATCTCAAGCATCCTGAGCCCATACCCCTGATGTTAGAGAAGAAATCACACATTAGTTAGAAATGATATTTTCAGCTGTAAACAACTTTTTTGGATTATACCTCATTTTGCTCATTCTTTTAGGGTCGTCCTTAGCAGCTTTGATCCCATCTACCCTCCCTCCCCCCGCCCAGCATCCAATGGCTGGGCATGTCTCCAGGTGTTGGTTTAAAATTGCCTACCTGGGGCGCCTGGGTGGCTCAGTCGTTCAACGTCTGCCTTCGGCTCAGATCATGATCCTGGGGTCCTGGGATCGAGCCCCACATCAGGCTCTCTGCTCGGCAGGGAGCCTGCTTCTCCCTCTCCCACTCCCCCTGCTTGGGTTCCCTCTCTCGCTGTGTCTCTCTCTGTCAAATAAATAAATAAAATCTTAAAAAAATAAAAATAAAAATAAAATTGCCTGCCTGCCTGGTCATTTCAAGAGAACCAAGACCCCAAATAACTTATTTTTGGCATCTCGAATTTATCAGAGACTTAGAGAGAATTGTACACGTTCTTATAGAAGCGTCACATGATATAGAGAAAGCCACTGTGATCTTTGGCTCCTTCCTATCCTTTCCAAGTGCTCACTGGTAGCTGAGTGTTTCCTTCCCATCCTCTCCCTGTACTTATGCCCATGCCCATGCGCACACACACAGTCCTTTTGTCGTGTTTCTGCTTTTATGTGCACACACACACAGTCCTTTTGTTGTGTTTCTGCTTTTACGTGCGTGATAGTCAATTGTACATACGTTGTGCAACTTTTTTCCCTTGAGTTGGCTTGTGGGCTTTTTCACGTGCACCAAATTCGATAGCGTGAATAGAGTAATGTTTATCCAATCAGCCTTCCATTAACGTGCCTCTAGATGATTTCTACATTTTGCTTATTATTGTAAGAGTTGATTAGCACTGCCTATGACCCAGCACAATTGCAGGACCCAAGAATAAGCATATGAAACGTTACCCAAGTAATACACACCCCTGGTTAAAGAAGCAAGTGATGCAGAACAGACTCTAAGGCAAAGCACCAGGGTCAGCTCCCAAAAGGGTCTCTATTTCCTGTGTCTGATTCTAGTTCTTCCCGTCATTACCATTTCTCTACTTGGAGAATATATGCCTGCACATCTGCTCCGTCAGCCGAGCCAATGTCCATGGCCTGCCTGCCATAATAAATTATTTCCTTCACTTCCGTGCCGTGTCTCCCGGCTGCTCCATCCATGCTGAATTCTATCAGTGTAGACTCATCTTTGGGTCGCATTCGTGGTCTTCAGTGATATGTTCCCATCACGGTGATTTGGCCTGGGGACTCAGTGTCATCCTTGTCCTGTGGGGGTCAAGGGGTGAGCACCCCTTCCCTTCTTTTTACCTCCATCCCCCGTTTCTGGCTCATACTCAGAAGTCTTGGGCCCTTATTTATTTGAAGCACATCATCAAGAAAACTCCTAGCCCAGGGCTTATGCAGGCACACGGAAGAGACTGGACATTCCTGGAAGCATGTTCATTTTGCCCTCCCCGGGGTCCCGCTTGGAAATCGTCTGCCTTCATAACGTGGAAGAGTCCACTCTGTTGTCCTCTAATGTGGTTTGATTCCTCTGCTTTGTGGGTGACCTTTGGGGTTGTTTGGGTTTTTTCCTCCTCTCTGGAAGCTTCTAGAATCTTCCCTGTATGCTCGGTCTTCTGAAATCTTGGTCTTCATAACACAAGACCTGGGTGAGGGTCCTTTTTCATTCCTGCTGCTTGGCACTGGGTAGGCCAACTGTTTAGGCCCAGAAAATTCCTTGTATTCCCTTTGATAATATCTTCCTCCTCTGCTTTTTCTCCTTTGGGTTTGATTTTGTTTGTTTTTCTGGAACTCCTTGTAGTCATGATACATGTTGCCCATCTTTTCTCCCACATTTTCCGATTCTTCTTCTTCTTCTGAAAATTTGAGAGATGTTCTTGACTCATCTTCCGTCCCCTCTACTGACTGTTTCATTTCGGCATTCATCTGTGAGTTCCAGAAAGTTCTTTCCTTTTCTTGGTCGTTTCTTTCAGGGCATTCTGTGCCTGTGTTATGTCTGAGGTGTCTTCTTGATTTCTCCTGAGGATCCCAGTGGGCATTTACCTTATTTTATTTTAATGCCAGTCTTATTACCTTCTCAGGTAATTTTTAAAATTGATTTCTTATGTCAGATTTATTAAAATCAATATTTTTTTAAAGATTTTTTTTTTTAATTTTATTTATTTGACATAGAGACAGTGAGAGAGGGAACACAAGCAGGGGGAGTAGGAGAGGGAGAAGCAGGCTTCCAGCTAAGCAGGGAGCCCGATGCAGGGCTCGATCCCAGGACGCTGGGATCATGACCTGAGCTGAAGGCAGACACTTAACCATCTGAGCCACCCAGGCGCCCCTAAGATCAATATTTTTGCAGTGAATTCCAGATAAACCAATAATTATATGGTTCAGAGCCTTATTAAGGAAATTTGCAGTCAATGGACTCGATAGGCAGAGCATGTGTCTAAATGACACGGGAAGAAACTTCCCATGATGCCAAGAAAAGACAGTAAAAGTGCTGCTAGAAAAGTATTTTTCCATTGTCACTTATTATGGGAGTTTTTTTGTTATCTGTGTTTCTTCTAAGGCCTCACTTTCTGTTTGTCTTATTCATTCAGCATGATTTTGTCAACAGTTACCAAGCATCCTTTTGTGGTGGACAGTGTTCCAGAGACTTAGGACATAGCAGGAGCGTGGCCTCTGCTCTTATAGGGCTTGTAATTCTGGCAGGCAGAAAAAGACAACAAAGAACAGGAAAAATCAGAGAGCAATGCTGGACGAAGAGAGCATTACAGCAAGAGGAGGTGCTCAGGAGACACCAGGGGGCTATTTTTCACTGTTATTGGGTAAGAGCTCTCTGAGGAGGTGACTTTAAATTTCAGGTATGCCTGGTTGACCAGGAGGAGGGAGCCACGCAAAGACTGGGAAGAAGAGAGTTTTTGTAAATATCCTAAAAACAAGATAGGATGATGTGCCCGGCTCTCCTTCCTGTGCCCCTTCATTCACTCTACGTTGTGTCCGAGCCTTCTACAGACCGAGCACTGGGAAAGCAAGAAAATGTCCTCATGATACATTCCAGGGGGCGAACACGAGAAATAAGCTGGGTGCGCCACCACCAGGAGTGGGAAAGGGACCACAAAGGAAGTCAACCAGTGTGCAGCTGGGCAGAGGGCACTCTTCTAGCTTGGAGGTCGGGGAAGGCGTCTAGGGCGAGGTGGCATTATTGAAGCAGAATTAGGTGAATGGAGGGAGGGAGTCAGTCCCATAAAGGGCTGGGGGAGGGCTCTCCTGGCCAAGGTCCCCGAGATGGCCTGTGTGGTGGGAGCAGAGTGTTAGAAGAGTCAGGTGAGGCTGCACATGTGGGCCTCCGTGGCCGGCCAGGGCAGGGGCTCAGGCTTGATGCTGAGAGTAATTAAAGCAGTCAGAGGAGGTCCAGGGGATGGGGACGTGGCCCAGGTGGGTGGGGCAGGAGCAGAAAGAAGAGGAGGGACCTGGGATCTGTTCGGAAGCAAAAGCTATCACGACTTGTTTAGGTGTTTAGTGTTATGTAGCAAACCAGCCCATAACCCGCTGGCTCAAAGCAACGATTTGCGACTCCCCAGGATTCTGTGCATCAGGATGCTGCAGGGCTCCGCGGGGCGGCCCTTCTTGCATCTCTCCCACATCTGACCCCCAACGCTGCTCCACGTGCCTTCTCCCTCTCGATGTGCTTTCTCGTCATCAAACACCTGCCCCCACTTCCTTCCAGCAGAGCAGGTGGTGGGCGGGGGGGAGGTGGGGAATTCAGAAGCAGAAGCTCTTCTTGAAGCTCAGACGGGGCACTATCTCTTCATCACTTCTGCTGCCCCCTGTTGGTCAAAACAGGGGGAAGGCCAGTCCAGATTCACGGTAGGACGGGAGAGATTACACCTCTTAAAGGGAGGGAAAGCAGAAAGGTGTGGCCATCTTTAATATACCACAGAACTTGGTAATGGGTTACAGGTGAGGAGTAAAAGAAAGGGGACTCAGATGTAAAACATGACAGGTGTAGTTAGAGCCCCCTCTGAGGACCTCTCCCTGACCACTGCCCTCCATCAGCCCCCAAAGGTAACTGTTATTTTGAAGATAATTGGAACCCTTTGCCCTAATTTATACCATTGCTAAATATATGGGAGTCCATAAATATGTAGTCTTATTTCCGTCCCGCCAGGTGGGTCCCCTCAGGGCTGCCATAAATTCCACATCACCTGCCTCAGTTAAGGAAGAGGCTTCACTGAGGAAAAGGCAGTCACAAAGCCTGGGTCTGCAAGATGGATCACGTGTGGTCCCCAGTTTCTCATCCTCTTTTAGGGAGCCATGCCAGGGCTTCAAAGAGGTGGGTTGCGGTCCTGCGAAGGGTCTAGCATGGCCCCCCCCCTCAGAAGACTAGCCTGTCAGTGGTGTGCATGCTGGTGTGAAAAGAGGACATCTTGGAGCCATGGGATGCCACAGTCCCTCAGCCATCAGACTCAGGGGATACTGAGCTCGGGTGCCAGCCCTTCAGCTGAGATAAAGGGGGGCATCCCTCTGCTGGCTCACTGTCCCCGTGTGCAGCGTGGGGGTGGGGGGGGTTGGCAACCAGACTCACGTTTTGGCAATCCTGCTCCTTTCCGAACAGTTTAAATATGTAAACATTTAAAAGAAGTATTTTCCTAGTGTGCCACTCTTTTTGTAACTTGCTTTTTCAACCCACCTTAAGTTTGCACAGGATAAGGGCTGAATTTTCCAAGAAGCTGGATAAAACCTTTTGCCCATAAAACTATCGAGACCTGGTACTTTTTTTCTGGGTCGATGTTTTACCATCAATTCCACCTCTTTAAAGATTGTAGGTTTATTTAAATGTTCCATTTCATCTTGAGTTAATTTTGGCAATACATTTTTCTAGATAGGCATCCATTTAATTTAGGTTTTCAAGTGCATTGGCATAAAGTTCATAGCGGCTTTGGGATTTAAAATATATTTAAAATTAAAAATATATTTAAAATATATTTTTTATTTTATTCACAGATAAATTTATCACAGATAAATCATATACTTGATATAAAATTCAGAAGTACAAAAGGGAATATAATGAAAAGTACTCCCTCCCACCCTGGGCCCCAGTCTTTCAGTTCCTCTCCCAAAAAGTCAGAGAAAAAAGTACCCCCTCTTGGTTTTTTTCCCCCAGAAACCACAGTTTTTTGGCCTAGATTTAAAACAGCTGTTTTTCTTTTCACAAATCTTTAGCTTAGGCAGAATTTTGAAGTGTTATGTTTTTATCTTCGTTATTTTTTATTTTCTATATTATGAAAACTTTTTCTTTTAAAAGATTTCATTTATGGAACACCTGGGTGGCTCAGTCGTTAAGCGTCTGCCTTCAGCTCAGGTCATGATCCCAGGGTCCTGGGATCGAGCCCCGCATCGGGCTCCCTGCTCCGCGGGAAGCCTGCTTCTCCCTCTCCCACTCCCCCTGCTTGTGTTCCTGCTCTCGCTATCTCTGTCTCCGTCAAAGTAAAAAAAAAAAAAAAAAATTTATTTATTTGAGAGAGAGCACAAGCTGAGGGCAGGGACACAGGGAGAGGGAGAAGCAGACTCCCCGCTGAGCAGGGAGCCCTACGTGGGGCTCGATCCCAGGACCCTGGGATCATGACGTGAGCCAAAGGCAGACGCCCAACCGACTGAGACACCCAGGTGACCCTATTTTGAAAATTTTTGAACGTATTACAAAAGTAGAGAGAATGCTGTCATGGATCTCTTTGTGTCCATTGCTCCAACTTCCATAACTATCACAGCAAAATCTTGATCTGTTCATATCCCTGTCCCCCCCCAAGATTATTTTAGAACCCAATTCCATGTTAAAAAGACTAAAAAAAAAAAATCACAGTATATTTTTTAAAAAATAAAAACATTTCATTAATAACATCAGATATCTAGTCAGTGTTCAAATGCCCTTGATTGTGCCCATGATGTGTTCTATTTTATTGTATTTATTTATTTGAGAGAGAGCGCGAGAACACAGGTATGGGGAAGGGTGGAGGGAGAGGGGGAGGGACAAGAAGAATCCCCACCTAGCTGGAGGAGCCCGACACAGGGCCCGATCCCAGGATCCTGAGATCATGACCCAAGCTGAGTCACACACTTAACTGATTGAGCCACTGAGGTGTCCCTGTACACATAATGTGTTTTTATCACTGCTTTGTCTGAATCCGGTTTTTTGAATCAAGGTCTCTGCATTCTGTTGGGTGATACGGTTCTTAATTTCTTCCTTTCTCCTTTCTTCCTTTACCTTTTCCTTGCGATTCAGTTGTTGATAAAACCACACTTGCCATCTCCCACAGTCTGGAGTTTGGTGATTGCATCTGGTGTGTGTTGGTCAACACATCCTCTCTGTGTTTCCATAGATCCAGAGGCTTGCTGAGATTCAGTAAGATGTTTTGGCAAGAAGGCTAGACAGTTGGTGTTTTGTACTTTCTGTTTCATCAGTGGTGGGAGTTAAATGATGTCTAATGATCTCTCCTTGGTGGTAAGATTTTTCAGTGATTTCAGGTATTGTTACCCTGATGATCCACTACAAAGGTCCTAATGGTTTTATTAGTCATTGATCATTGCTTAGACCAGTTATTTCATTCGGGCTTGCAAAGTGGTGCTCTTTTGAGTCTGTCATTCCTTCTTCATCTACTGGCTGCAGTCTATCTCTGAAGGACTTTCTCCCATCACCTCTGTGGTAACTTGAGTTAAAGTTTTGGGGGGAAAGTCAGAATGAATGGATGATTCTTTCCCTTAATTTATTTATTCCTTTTTCTGAAAATGAGTTGCTTCCCTAGTATCTTTCAAAGGTCACCAGTGAGGGGGGTCTTTCTTCTCAGTACCATTATTAGCTCATGGATTTTAACTTACTTGATTTTTGATGCTAAAATTGTTCATCTTTGGCCAGTAGAAGCTCCTTTGGGTTGGTTCCTCTGTCTTTGGACATGACTCCAGGAGTCTTTGATGCCCTCCTTGCTTTCTGATGTGACAAGATATTCCAGCCTTGGAATTTGTTGTCTAATTCCTGCCATCCACCATTTCTTTAAGGGGTCCCGTTTCCCGTGGTGGTCTCATGATTTGATTCTCTACTGAATAGTTTTGTCTCCTTTCTCGTTCAAGACACCATTGTTCTCTCTCCTTCCCTCCCCCTCTCCCTCCCCACCCACCCTCCCTCTTATCTTTTGTTGGTCAATCTTCCAGGGAGATTGTTTCATGAGTCTTTTGAAAGAATCAGTTCTGGGTCTTGTTCTTTTTTATTTCTCTGCTTTCTCTTTATATAATTTCTGATTTTCTATTCCTTTTCTCTTGTTTTCTAAACTCACTTTCCCTTTCCAATTTCTTGAGTCATATCCTTTCACTTTGGGGACTCATCCTTTTTCACCTCGAGAATTTTTCTTATTTATTTGAGGATATAGTTCTGGAATTCTTACTAGACACGTTTTGGAAAGCTTTGAGCATCGTCTTCCATATCTCTTAATTTTTTGTCGCTTCTCTTTGTGTCTGGATGCTGCACCTTCTGCTTGCTCTTGCAGATGACCGAGGCGTCCTCCAGTCCTGTCCATTCTGCTCTGCCATCCACGTAATGTGCTTTACTGTGCAGCTCTTTTAGTTTTCATTTCTGAGCTTTTTAGCTGAGCCTTGTTTATGGATGCCAGGTCCTCCTGTGTCTCTCCAAGACATCATTCATATTCAGTCGGAGGCCTTGTTCTTGCTTTGCGAACACTGGTTCTGGGTGGAGATGGGTCCCTGAGATGCGAGAAAGCCAGAGCCCAAGATGCTGCTTCGAGAAGCTCAGGCACTGACTCATCCTTTCCTCCTGAATGCGGGTGGTGGTGGTTGTATCGGGGACTGGGAGAGTCCAGAGTTTGCCCACACTCCCTTATCTCAGTGACTAGGTTATTTGTCTAGCCCCCCCAGCCCCGGGCAGTAATGTAAGTGTACAGGAAGCAATGCAGGCTCTCAGACGTGGCAGGAGCCTGCCTGAGCAGGTATTGCTCACTTCCCCTTGGGGACATTCAGGCCCAAGGAGGGCTGAGAGGAGATACGCCCCCACCTTCTCTGGCCCCAGTGGCCCGTGTACTGGGTCCTCGGCTATAAGCAGGGAGCTTAATTTTGCTTTACGTCCTGTGCGTGGGAGTGAGAGGTAGGGAGGTCTGTTCCTGCTAATCTGTCATCTGCCTGTGGGCTCGGTCGGTGAAACCGAGTGCTTCTCCTTATTGTGTTCATCTTCCTCAAATGTTTGTGGGTGCGGAGTTGGATGCTGATCTCCGAGGCTCGGATTCCCCGGAGCTGTCTGTGAATGCGGCATCAGTCACTGCAGCCTACAGAGAGAGGACAGAGAGACTGCAGTGGCTGCCCCGGCGGTGTGCCTAGAGCGTGTCTTCTGGGCGGGGGAGGGGGCTCCATGCGCCTCCAGGTGCCACCTCCCACCTGAAGTGCCATACTTGCCATCTGGCACAGAAGAGGCAGAACCCTGCCCCCCCACCCCCCGCCCCCACTGCTTGGCACAGGCTGGGGCTCACTGTGGTTTCCCCTCCCTGCAATGCCCCTGCTGGTGACCTTGGTGGCCCTCCCCCTTCCTCTGTGCCTCGGAGCACTCCTCAAACCTTCTCCACCTTGTGCACCGTGATTTCCTATCCTCTTAGGTCTCCTTTTTGTTTTCCTGTGCTAATATGGTTTATTTTTTAAGATTTATTTATTTATCTGAGAGAGAGAGAGAGAACACACGCTAGGGGTTGGGGGGGAAGGGGCAAAGGGAGAGGGAAGGAGAGAATCCCAAGCCGACTCCCCACTGAGCGCAGAGCCCGGCGCAGGGCTGGATCTCATGACCCTGATATCATGACCTGAGCTGAAACCAAGAGTGAGATGCTCAACCGCCTGAGCCACCCAGGTGCCTCAGGTAATATTTTTTTAAACAAAATTTCTGAGGATTTGGGGCAGGAGGTGATGACTGTATCAGGGTTCAGTCTGCTGTCTTAATTCCATCTTCTAGCATCTTCTTGATATCTCTGAGGTATGTAGTTTGTAGGAAAAAGTGGGTGACAATGTCAAGAATGTGGGCTTTGCAGTCAGAAGGAGCTGGGTTCAAATTCTGGCCCCTGGGGTGCCTGGGTGGCTCAGTCAGTTAAGCATCTGCCTTCGGCTCAGGTCATGATCTCGGGGTCCTGAGATTGAGCCCCACTTCGGGCTCCCTGCTCAGCGGGGAATCTGTTTCTCCCTTTTCCTCTGTCCCTCCCCCTGCTCGTGCTCACTGTCTCTCTCTTGCTCTCTCTCAAATAAATAAATAAAATTTTTAAAAAATGTATATCCTGATCCCTCCACAGTCTAGTCCTTATCTGTAACACAGGCATTGTTAGAATGTGTTCACAGAATGCTTAGCACCATACTGGTGTAATTCCCTGCTTGTGTGATCCATAGCCCCTCAGTTTGTGTTCATTTCTTTCTCTTTCCCTCTTGGGCAAATTATCTAGCCTCCCCTGGACTGGATTTCTGCCAGTGAAAATGATAAATACTACTGATGATTAAAATGGGAGTTCTTAAAAACGGAGGTGTCTTTGATTTTAATCTGAAGGCACAGGATTGAAAATGTGGCCGGTCCTCACGTTCAAATGCGGGTAGAACTAAAAAGCGACGAGCCCAAATCTAATCCTCAAAATAGAATCGTTTTAATTAAAACTTATTTTAATTAAAAGTTGTTTGATTAAAGTTTTAAATCCAAAACATTTTCATTAAAGTCAAAATCTTTCCTTCCATCATGTTCAGGATCTTTTTTTTTTTTGGCCAAATTAGCAAAATGCGTATGTCTCATGGAAGAACACTCTTAGTGAGGCTGAACACTGAGTATCTTCAGTGTTCAGCCTCCAGCTGTCCACAGGGAATGCCTCGAACACAGGTCACAGAGGAACGGGGCAGGGAGGTGGGAGTCAGGTTTCGGTGGGCCAGGGGCCATGGTAGCAGAGCCCAGGCATTCTTGGGATGTTTGCGGTTACAGAGAATCACGGAGCTCCTCGCATTAATGATCAGGATATCACTCATAAAAACAAAGAGCCCTATTGTCCTGCAGCAGGGTTAATACTGCGCTGAGGAAAGCTTGTACTGTGCGTGGGCATTTCCATCCAGGAAAAGAGGCCGAGAAGGTGACAGCCACAGAGCAGCGGGGTGCCCCTCAGCCCCACCCTAGAAACCCGGCCCCCGAGGAGCACGGCTCCCAGGAATGTCAGCTCTTGTGCAGACTGAAGATCTCCTCCACGTTTCTGTCTTAGGGCAAAGGGGAGAGGCCGCTCCCATTCGCTTCTGTTAAGCATTATCTTGTACACGTTCGTGGCTTTGGCTTTTAACTGTTCAGAGGCCACGCTGTAACCCCCCTAATCACCCATGGGACTCCCCTCAAATCCACATACTAAGTACATCGACTTAGAACTCTGAGAGCCACAGAGGATCCCCAATCCTGGCTTTTTGCTTCTTTTGCGTCTGCCTGTTCTTGGATTTGGAAGGCAGATGGCAGTCCCCGTATTGAGGCGAATCAGCTGGAGTCAATTTTTGTTGTTTGAACTTGAGGGTGTGTATCTCTGCCTGAAGACATGCAGAGGAAAAGGAAGAGCAAATGACCTCATTTTTTTTTTCCCTTGCCAAGATTCAAAAACTTCAGTTGACTATGGGATCACATGGTTCCAAAACCCTAAGTATCAATGTACAATTCTTAGATTCTTATGTCATTCCAGAATTGCTTTATATGTATGTATACAAGCAAAACAGATTCTTCTTTCTCCCTCCTTTACACAAAATGTAGCTGATCACAGCCACTGGTCTGTACCTTGCCTGTTTCTTTCATACATCTGTACATGAAAGCTAACATCACAACACAAACCTAGTCAATATAGAGGAGATTAATAAACGTGCTTTTGTAACAGTTGGAACTCTTCTGCAGAAAATTCTCCTCAAATGACAAACAAGCAGGTAAAAACTATTTTCAACATATACCACAAAGAGCTCTTGCCGATCAATGGGAAAAAGAACATTCCACTTTCCAAATGAACCAAGAAATAGAAGTAGAGAGTTCTGTTCATTGAAAAAGATAGAAATGGTGGGTCTACCTATGAAAATATGCTGAATAAGAAATGCAAACCAAAGCCAACCATGAGATATGTTATTTTGCTTTTCAGATTGGGAAAAATCAGAAAGGTTTGATATTATGTAATATAGCAAGGATATAATTTTTCTTCCATTTTTCATATTTTTAACTAATCGAGTTGATAAGTAAGGCTATAATTGTAAATTGGCCATCTTTATAAAAATTAAGGCTCAATATATCCTCTCCTCCCTCTCCCAGAAGAGGATATATTGAATTAACCTGAAGATACAGTTATATTGAATTATATATCTGAATTATATCTGAATACAGATATATTGAATTAACCTGAAGATACAGTTCACGGGTGAGCAGAAATGCACACACGGGATGTTCAGCACAGCATGAAAGGGAATTACAAAAAAACTAGAAATGCCCTAAAAGTCCATTGGTGAGGACAAAGAACTACCGTGAAATAAGATGTCTGGGTCTCCATGTGCAGATCCAGAAGAACTTTTAAGTGGGAAAAGCAAGTTGCAGAACATAATCATCGTATAATCTATTTGTTAAAAAAAAGTAGAAGGGGCGCCTGGGTGGCTCAGTCAGTGAAGCGTCCGACTCTGGATTTCGGCTCAGGTCATGAGCTCAGGGTCGTGAGCTCAAGCCCCGCATCGGGCTCCTTGCTGGGCATGGAACCTGCTTAAGATTCTCTCTCTCCCTCTGCCCCTCCTCCTGTGTGTGTGCGCTCTCTCTCTCCTTCTCTCTCTCAAATAAATAAATAAAATCTTAAAAAAAAAGTGGAAGATAAATGAATATTTATGTGAGATCCAAGGGGAATCTGAGCCACTTCGTGGCCTCTGTCATCACAATACAGTGATGTATTCCAAGGAACTCTAGCCTGGAATCTTAAAATCACAAAGCAGCTTAAATCTTTACGAAAGTTTCTTGACAAGTCATCCATGGGGAATTCCACTTAAAGCACACGCCAAAACCTCAGAACTCCTCTGCTCAGATCTTCCTCAGACGTTCACAAAATATTGTCTCTGTCCTCAGTCTCTAATCTCATTCTCTCAAGAGATCCCCAGGTGTTTCCCCCGAAGCCGGCTTGTCTTAGTGTATGTGTCCGGAAGGAAGGTGCACTCAGACCCTGCCTGGGAGGTTGGGGGTGGGGAGGGGGGACACCTCCTTACAGGTTCTGTCCCCACCATCAGTACTTATGGATGCATGGAGATTATGGAGGGGCTTCAAGAGAATCCTTAGCAGAGTGACCGGTGGGCACAGTGGCAGGGAGGAAGAGAGCGAGCCTCTCCTTCCAGGAACAAGTGTCATTTGATGGTCAGGGCAAACCAAGCGTGAGTGCTGGGTTCCTCCCTTGCATTGCGCTGGAGTTGCCACTTGGAGGCCAAGTTCAGGCTCTTCATCGACCCTCTGCTGAGTCTCTGTCTTCCAGCTCTAGGATGGGGTGAGCAGACCCAGCACCCAGGGCCCTAGGGGCCGGAATGTTGTTTGCCCACCCCCGGAAGGAGGTACTGGGAGCTTCCCTGAGAATCACAGAACAATAGGAGATGGCTCCAGAGTATATAGAACTCCTCCTCTTTCCTTCTTGCCACTGCATAGGATTCTATTCTGTGCACGTCCCAGAGTTTACTTAGCCATTTCTCTGCAGATGACATCTGGATTGCTTCGTCCACAATAATGGCGCAATGAATAGCCTTGTGTAGTTATCATTTTAGGTTTTTGACATTGTACCTTTGGTGCAATTTCTAAAAGCCAGAGTGTTGGCTAAGAGGGGAAATGCAGATGTAATTTACTAGCTATTGGTAAATTCCCCTCCATAGGGGTTGCAGGATGTTGCATTCCCTCCAGCACTGTAAGAACATGCCTGTTTCATCATATTAACCCTTTGTCTATGATATAAGTTGCGATTTTTTTTTTTCTTATTTGTCATTTGTCTTGTTACCCCTGTTTGTGTGTTTTGGGGCACACAGAGTTTTGTGGGGGTTTTTCCTTACATGTTTAAATTTTAAACAAGCCTCGACAAATTTAAAAGGATTGAAATCAAACAACTTATGTTCTCTGATCACAATGGAATGAAATTAGAAATCAGTAACAGAAGGAAATTTGGGAAATTCACAAGTATGTGGAAATGAAACAACATGCTCCTAAGTAATCAGGTTAAAGAAGAAATCACAAGAGAAAGCATCCTTTGAGGTGAATGAAAACAAAAACACAACATACTAAAACTTAGGGGATGCAGCTAACGTAGTGCTTAGAAGGAAATTTCTAGCTATGATCATCTATATTTAAAAGGAGTCTCTCAAATCAATAACCTAACCTTCTGTCATAAGAAACTAGAAAGAGACGAACAGATTAAACCCAAAGCAAGCAGAAGGAAGAACAAAGATGAAATAAATGAAATAGAGACTAGAAAAACAAGAGAAAAATCAGTGAACCCAAAGTTGGCTTCTAAAAAAATCAACAATATTGGCAAACTTTTGCTTAAACTGACCACGAAAAGTGAGAGACAAAGCTGAAATTACTAAGATCAGGAATGAAAACATCACTACCAACTGTCCAAAAAAAAAAGAAAAAAGAATTATGATAGAATACTATGCACAATTGTACACCAACAAATTCAATAACCTAAATGAAGTGGATAAATTCCTAGAAAGAGAAACTATCTAAACTGGCTCAAGAAGGAATAGAATATCCGAACAGAATTATAATAAGCCACATTGAATTAGTAATCCCAAAACTCCCCAAAAGAAAAGCCAGGCCCAGATGGCCTCACTGGTGAATTTTACCAAACATTTGAAGAATTAACATCAACCTCACAAACTGTTTCCAAAAATAGGAGAGGAGGCAACACTCCCCACCCAGTTCAATCTATGAGCTCAGGATTACCCTAAAACCAAAACCAAAGATATCACAAGAAAACTACAGACCAATATCTCTTGTGAATACAGATGCAAAATCCTCAACAAAATATCAGCAAATCAAATCCAGGAATGTATAAAAAGGATTATATAACATGAACAACTGGGATTTATCCAAGGATTGCAAGCTTGGTTTAACATCAATCAATGTAATATAGTTACAGAAAAAAGGAGGAAAAAACACATGATCGTCTTGACACAGAAAAAGCATTTGACAATATCCAACACCCTTTGATGATAAAAAAAAAAAAAAATCAATAAATCAGTAAAGAAGAGAACTTCCTCAACCTGATAAGGGACATCTATTAAAAATCCACAACTAACATCATATTTAATTATAAAAGACTGAATGCTTTCTCTCTCACACCAGGACAAAACTAGGATCTCCAGTGTCACAACTTCAATCAACATTATACTCAAGTGTCTAGCCAGCATAATGAAACAAGAAAAAGAAATAGAAGGCATCCAGATTGTAAAGAAAAAAGTGGAACTATCTCTATTTGTAGATGACATAATATTTTCTATAGAACATCCTAGGGAATCTACAAAAACGTAGAACTAATAAGGCAGTTCAGCAAGTTTTCAAGATACAGAATCAAAATGTAAAAATCAATTGTAGTTACATATACTTTCAATAAGCAGTCTGAAAATGAAATTAAAACACATTTATAGTAGTACCACAAAGAATAAAATGACAGAATAAATGTAACAGAAGTGCAAGATTTATACACTGAAAACTATAATGCATGGTTGAAAGAAGTTAAAGAAAACCTAAATAAATGGAAAAACATCCTGTGTTCATGGGTTGGAAGACTTAGTAATGTTAACATGGCAGTACTCCCAAAATTGGTCTGCATATGCAGTCCCTATAAGAATCCCAGCTGAAATAGTCACAGAAATTGACAAGCTGATCCTAAAATTCATGTGGAAACACAGGAGACTCAATAGCCAAAATGATCTTGAAAAAGAAGAACAAAGTTGGAGGACTCGTACTACCTGATTTCAAAATGTACTACCGAGTGCTAGTAATCAAGACAGTGTTGTATTGGCGTAAGGGTAGACATATAGATCAGTGGAATAGAATTAAGAGTCCAGAAATAAACCCAGGCATTTATGGCCAGATGAATTTTTATAAAGGCACTAATAAAATTCAGAGGGAAAGTAATAATTTTTTCAACAAACGGTGCTGGGACAATTGGATATCCATGTGCAAAAAAAATTCACACATCATAAATTCACCATTTCAGTTTGCACAGTTCAATGGTTTTTAGCATATTCCCAGAATTGTGCAACAGTCATCAGTCCTCTAAAGGTAAAATACTTTGATCGCTCGGGAAAGAGACCCTGTACCAAGGAGCAGTCCCTCTCTACCTGTCCCTCCCCAAGCTGCTAACAACCACGACCACTGACTTTCTGTCTCTGAAGTTTTGCCTATTCTGAACATTTCACATAAATGGAATCGTTGGGTTTTATGCTGTGTGAATTATACTCGATAACCCTTATTTTTAAAATGTGGTCAGATTTATCAGTCTTTTATTGCTGCTGGGTTTTGAGTCACAGTTAAGAGGGTTATACCCTCCTAGGTTAAAAGGGAATTCACCTGTTTTCTTCTATTGCTTATGTGGTTTCATTTTTTACATTCATGTGTCTGATCCATGTGGATCCATCCTGGTTTCTCAGTGAGGAATGGATCTGACCGTATCTCTCCCATGTGGCCCCCCAGTTGTCCATACACCATTTATTAGCATGCTCTTTTTTGGGGGGGTGCCCTGACTCCTGTCCTCGGCCACTCTCTCCTCTGAGAAGGGACAGTGAGCATTGGATCCTAGCACCTTTCCCTGGAGAAAGTATCAATTTGCTGGTCAGGCTTTTGATTACAACCAGTTTTTGGTTTGGGGTTTTGTTTTTCTTTTTTTTTAAATCACAGTAATTTCCTATCAAGGATTTTACAGTGATGAACCAAGCAGTTAACTCGGAACACTGCCTCCAGGATAAAAACTATATAAACTATAAGGTTACCTCCTACATGGGAATATTATTGGGCATTTCCCATGCTTTTAAGTAAGATCATTGCCATGGCCTGAGTGTTTGTGTCCCACCAAAATCTGTATGTTGAAACCCTCACGGCCAAGGTGATGGTATTAGGAGGTGGGTCCTTTGGGCCTTGACTGAGTCACAAGGGTGATAGGATTAGTGTTCTCACAGAAGAGACCCCGCAGAGCTCCCTGGCCCCTTCCGCCATGCGAGGATGTAATGAGAGGTCAGCCACTCACAAGAGGATTCTCACCAACCATGCTAGCGCCCCGATCTCAGGCTTCCAGCCTCCAGAACGGGGAGAAATAAGTTTCTGTCGTTTATAAATCATCCGGTCTGTGGTATTTCGTTAGAGCAGCTCTAATGGGCTAATACAATTTGAAAGAAGAGCTATTAATCAAGATGAACTCAAAAGCCACTTACTTGAACGTGGCTGATCTCACTCAGCAGCATTTTTAGATAAGGTCACTGTCGGAACAAACAATGGACTCCCCTTACGTTGGCCTTTAGCATTCATCTGCGTGCTTATTGAGCTTCCACTGTGTGCGATAGGCAGTGTGTACGGGCCTGGCTGTGTCCACGGGCACATACTGCCCTGTCTGGAGTTTGGGGTGCCCAGACATTTGGGGTGCAT
Source organism: Neomonachus schauinslandi (assembly GCF_002201575.2). Classification (NCBI taxonomy): domain Eukaryota; kingdom Metazoa; phylum Chordata; class Mammalia; order Carnivora; family Phocidae; genus Neomonachus; species Neomonachus schauinslandi. The sequence continues at coordinate 124,531,733 of NC_058411.1, read as the reverse complement.
GCATAGCTCTACTCCCCTGCAAGCTCAGCAAGGGTTCTAGAGGCAAGCTCTTTTCTTCCATTGCTTGGCCCCCACTCACGTCTTACCCAGAGGTCAGTAGAAGACCACCAGCTTGTCCATTTGAATTCCCATGATTTATCTCAGATGCCTGAGGAGTAAGACAGAAGAACCTCAGACTTCACAAGTGTTTAGACACAGGCCACATTTAACTTAATTTCAAATAAGGATAATAAGAGCTAGCCCTTACCAGAGCCCACTAAGGGTCACGTAGTGTTCTAGCACTTTGCATACTTCCCTACTTCCATTCATTTGACCATACCACCACTCTTGTTGGGTAGGTGCTGCCATTACCTCCAAGAGGCACAAGGGGGTGATGTAGAGAGACACGCACCCAGCTGGGTACAAAAGGAGGGTGCCATGGCCTTTCCCGCTCCTGCTCCTGTGCAGGGCCCCGTGTGCTCTGGGGCCTCCTTCTCTCACAGCGTGTATGACTAAGTCCTGGGATCCTTTCATGAGTTGGAAAGCCCCAGAGTATTATCTTGAAACAGTCTAGATTTTGACCTGACATGAACCCGGCTGCTGCTTTGCTGAAGGCGCCACGCTGGAGCAGGTAGGTGGGGTGGAGGCAAGGCTGTGGGCCAGAATGAAGTCATTCACGGAAAGTAAATCCAGAAGGGCCCAAAGACATCCTTCTCCTCTTTTACCGGGAGAAGTCGGTGCCCCCCGTGCCCATTCTGAATGATACTGCAGATGAGCAAGATTATTATAGGTGAACCCCTCACTGACACGAGGAGAACTCTGGAGGTTCAACTGATTGAATGCAAGAAGCTCTGAATGAGCACCTACTGTGTGCATGGCACAGTGCGAGGCCCACGTGACTCTGAGGAAGTAGGGCCCAGGCTGCAGCACTACTGGGCAGAAAGGAGGGGGACAGACACCTCACAAGAGGATGGTCCTGGCCAGGCAGAAGAAAGAGAAGGGAGCCCACGGAGAGCGCACCCCCCAGGTCTTCCTTTGGGAGTAGCATCTGTGCTGAGCCTAGAACCAGGAGGAGAATTTTGATAAATGGTGAAGGGATGGGCCTCCTTCCAGGTGGGAGACACACCAGAGTGAAGGCTGAGGGAACCTGGGGTCCACGGTGGGAAGGAGACTTCAGTGTAGGGAAGGGAAGGGGGAGGAAGAAGGTAGGCTCCCTGCAAATAATCCCTATTTGTATGCTCATCTTTTTGGGGGGGAGGGGTCATGAATTTTGCAGTAGTTTTTTAATGTGTCTTTTTGTTGTTTTTACAAGAGGTGACAAGATTTGGACATAAATCCTTGCCAAGACCATGCAGCCATTAAGCAGCCAAGCTAGGACTTGAACCCAAGTCTTATCATCTGAGTTGAATGGCACTTCCATCACCACGTTCTAACATAGTTCATGGTTCTTGGGATGCCACTGGAAAAATCTGGGTGCCCCATGCTTCACTTCCCTCTAGGTTGAGATCTTTTCTCTCTTCCCTTGCGCCATCTTTGCTAAGAGGAAGGTGGATTCAGCCAGAAGTTCTACTTTGCTAACCTGAAAAGTGTATTTTTAAAAACTACTTTTCCATGACAGCAGTACCAGAAGTAACTGGAAAATGGAGCAAAGGGAAGGGGTCTCCTCAAATTCCACGTCAGAAAAACCAGTGTTACGTCTTGGAGTCTTTCCTTCCTGTCAGTCTGTTGGTGCCGTGGTGTCCCTCCGTGTGCTCATCACCATAAGCATTTATAATGCATTAGGTCCTTGGCATAGCCACCCTTCTTTGCCCCACGAAACGGTACTGCAATCAGCATCTTAATGCATTTTTTTTTTTTTGCATCGTGTTTTTAAATGCATAGAATTATTCCCTTGGAAATCAGTTCCCCAGAAGCCGGACTGGTGTGACAAAGGGTGGTCTTCACCCTCCGTGTTTATAAACACAATCCCCTCCCCACGGTGTGACTGATTGCTTTTTCTGTCTTCAGATTGTGCTGTTTTATATTTGAGTATTAAATAAAGGAACTGTTTTACTTCTGTGATTTTTATTTCCCCAGAAGGATGGTTCCTCTTTCTTTACCAGGGCAGTCTCTTGAGCATGGTTTCTGTGGTAGATGTTTAAAATCTGGGAAGAAGATAGCCTCACACGCTACCTCTTCCTTCTGTTTCATCAAGCTGTGTCCCCAGGGTCTAGCTCAGCATATACTGGGTGTATGATATTTCTAGAATGAATGAGCAATAAATAAGTGAATTTTTGGAAGAGGAACTAAGTGCAGGAAAGAATTCATCTTTGTAGCTCTGTGTTTCTCTTCCGCTGTCCCAGAAAATTCATGGAGGAGTTGATTTCCATCATTTCCTCTCTGGTTTTTGCATCTAATGAGATAGGATCATCTCACCTTTTAGTTCCTATGTGTTTGCCAAGCACATTATGTTCCAGATAAGCATGATATTATGTTTGGCTGGGAGTACACAGCCTGAGGCGTTAGGGGTCGGATTTTGGTGGCAGGTGTTGGAGAGGGGTCCAAGTCCTAGCTCTGCTGTTGGGAGCTGAGTAGGGGGAGCTTCTCTGACGCCTCAGAGCACTGGTCACCTCATGGAGGGTGGTGTCATCATTTCTTACCTCATCAGGCAGAACTCAATAAATGGCACCAATTACTGGCATACTAAATATTATTATTATTACTAGACCATTTTATTTTATCTTTTTTTTTTTTAAAGATTTTATTTATTTATATGACAGAGAGACACAGCGAGAGAGGGAACACAAGCAGGGGGAGTGGGAGAGGGAGAAGCAGGCTTCCCGTGGAGCAGGGAGCCCGATGCGGGGCTCGATCCCAGGACCCTGAGATCATGACCTGAGCCGAAGGCAGACGCATAACGACTGAGCCACCCAGGCGCCCCCATTTTATTTTATCTTTTAAAATCTGTGACGTGCTTGCAGATTATTGTCCCAAGAGATTTTCTTGTTCTCTGGCTTTTCCCAGAACTGAAACAATTGGTTTCTCCAGCTGTCGGTTCCTTCAGTTTAGATAAGGCCATCAAAGAACTAGTTCATGAAGCCAGGGTGAAAGTAGTCAAATTTGGGCTGGATATCTTTCATCTTGTAATTTCTTCTTCTTCATTTCAAAGTCAATGCACACTTGGTGAGGAAAAAAAATATTGGAAAAGACAGAAAAACCCAAATAAAAGAAAACATCTCCATTCATTGCACCTGCTGAAGGCAGGTCACATATGTGTGCTCTTCAGGCTTTCTTTCTAAACAGAGGGAGAGACAGACTCAATTTTTATAAACGAAAATAATAGACTCTACACATTAGAAACCTTTCTTTCAAAGCACTTTAATCCCATATAATCTACCAACCTGGAGTAAATTCTGTTACTTTGCATATTTTCAAATGGTGTCACCCAGTGTTCTGTTAGGTATTTTCCCATGATGCTTCAGTCTGTGCCCCATATCCTACACTCTTAGGTTAACGTTATGGAAGCATTTTTCATTCTTAGTCTTCATTATTATCTGTTGTAACGGCTGCATGGTAGTTGCTCATTTTGAACTACCTTGAGGCACTATTTGAAAAGTCAGCTCCAGCTGCCGTAACAAATTGCCACAGTCTGGGTGGCTTAGACAACAGACACCCATTTCGCATAGTTCTGGAGGCTAGAAGTCCAAGGTCAAGGTGCCAGATGATTCCGTCGGTGGTGAGGGCCCACTTCCTGGTGTGCAGACAGCATCTTCTTATTGGATCCTCACTAGGCAGAGAGCCTCGAAGTAAGCTGTCTTGTGTCTCTTCTATGTGGTCATTAATCCCATTGTGGGGGGGCTCCATCTTCATGACCCAGTCACCTCCCAAAGGCCCCGCCTCCTAATACCAGCACCCTGGGGGTCAGGGTTAAAACATGAATTTTGAGGGTACCCAAATATGCAATCCGTAACAGGCATTAAATTGGAAAGCGGAGTAATTCTGAGCTCCGGGGTCAGAAGGACCTGTTTCCGCTGTTGCCCAGCTCCCAGCCAGCTCCATCACCATGAACAAGGTCTGCATCCTGGCCTCCCTCATCTGTAAAATGGCAGCCATAACACCTACTCAGAGTGTTGCTGTGAGCATTAGATTAAAGGACAAAAATCGAGCACCAGTCACTATTGGGCAGCTAGACATTGCCTTTACCGTAAGCCATTCCCTAATTCCCTGATATTGGCCATTTACGTGGTTAGCGGGTTCTTCTCGGCAGGGCGGTGTCATACCTTAGGAGTGGATCTTTCTGGGTGTGCCCCGTTATTTCTTCAGATAAATTCCTCGGAGAGTGGGGTCTTGTTAATATAGTAATGTCCTATTGCTTTCTGGAAGAGCCATACAATTTGCCCGGCCTCCCACAATGACAAATGTCACCACACTCTAGCCAGCAATGAAGGTTAGAATTCCTTAAATTTTTCACTGTGCCAGGTGGGCATACCAGGGCATCTTACGCTTAATTGTATTTTTTAAAATTTCTAAAGAAAATAGCACTTTTACTTGCGATTTTCCCTTGGGTGAGCTGTTTGTATATATAACTGCACATCCCCCTTCTATTAACAAAAATCCATTTGGTGAGACGATCCACAGAGAAGTTGTGTGTCTGCTGCGAGGCTCTGAGGTATGAGAAGCACTCAGCCTCATTGCCAGAGCTGAGCGCTGTTTTACGTGAGCCATGAGCCAGGATGCCCTCGCTCCCTGCGCTTTCTTTTCTGATCCTGGTCGATCCAAGTGGCCCCGCGTGATGGGGCTGAGCCCCGGCCATCTGCAGCTGGTGAGGAATTATCACTGGGGGTCACCCTGGGGGTCATGTCGTCCTCCACAGCCCCCCAGCCTCTGCCTCTTCCCCGAATAAATAAAGGGTTGGATTTCACCGTAATTCGACCCAGAGATGAAAACTGCTTACTGAGGCTAAAATCCCAGAGTGATAGCTGCAAAGAAAGAAGCATCCTTCCAGCTGAAGGCTGGTGAACCTGGGGCTACAGCAGGTGAGCCCCTGCAGGGCCAGGAGGGTATCCCCTCCGGGGAGGGATGACCCCTGCCCCCATGCTCTGGCTGCACAGGGACTCGGTGGAGGATGGTCTTTAAGCAGTTAATGACCAGGTCAGTAGCATCCTAAAGTTTACTTTTGTTTGCTTTGTTGTGAACTAGGGGTCTGTTCTAGTGCTATGTTTTTACTTTTTGCTACTCTAATGATAGAGATGAACATAGTAAAAAAAAATTCATGGATGTGCAAGTAAAATGTGAGTGTCTTTTCTAGGATATGCAGAGGATGCAACAGATTTTGAATTGACAGACAACATTCTCATTCCATCATATGTGTTTTCTTTGGTGGGAAAGAGAGAATTAAATATAATATGTATTATATATGTCTGTAATATAATATATATAATTATAACATAATTATATAATATTAATATAATTGTATATAATATATAATCGTATGATTTTATATATATATGAGAGGCCAAAATTTAGAACTTACAGAATTAAAGTCACTCTCATATTGCCTCTCCATTGTCCTGGATTTGTAGGAAAAAAACAGTAGAGAGAGAATTTTGTTCTGATTTTTGGGTTGGGAGAGATGACTTACCAAATACCATTCTAGAAGAAAAGGTAGGACTCTCCTTAGGGTATAAGGACAGAGCAACAACAAAAAGGATATAAGAACAGAACAGACTCCGAACTGACAAACAAAGGAGGACTCTCTTTAAGAGGGGGGACATCCACATGAAGGAACTATTCATGCAAGGGACATGGGTTTTACGGTGGATATCACTATAATATTCATGGAATTCTATTTTACCGTTTCCCCTAAAAAAGAGAATAATTTCCATTAGTTTTTCTGTAGTCAAAATACTCTGTATTCCTAAAACCTGAATTACAGAAATGATATTTAGTTACCAAGTCATTGGCAACCAAACCCATTTCTCCTCGAAATGGCCAAATCTAGAACACATACAGTGTTACTAAAAGTATTTCTTTATAAATAGAATATTAAGTTGAAAGTGATTATTGAGGACTAAATAATGTTCTCATTGCACAGGCTTTTAAATATTGTTTTAACCCAGTACTTCTTCACATAATGAACTTTAATTAGTGTCCAGGTCCAGCATAGTTAAATACCAGGCTGTGTATATATTAACATTTGTCACCAGCCACGAATGTGTTGTCCACTTATCGCCTCACCCCGCTTACACTAGATGTTTCTTGTCTTAATAATTCTACATGGGCTGAATCCATAACTCTAGCCATCCACTATATTTGCAGTCTCCCCTCACTAGCTCCTACTTCTAATAAACTGACTCCTAAAATCCAACAAGTCACACCACCAAAAAAAAAAAAAAAATTGTGCTCTTGGTTTTCCCTTCTGCTCCTTTACCTGGTAACTTACTTCATTAAGCATATTTTGCATTAAAAGCAAGCGAGATGCACATATAGATGTGTATCTATATATATATGGAATGTTCGTTGCTATATAAGAAAATAATGACATTGTAATGGGAACTAAAATGAATTTTAGTTTATAATTGTATAATTGTATAATGTATAAATGTATAATTGTATAATGACTCAAATTTGAGTCATTCTAATGTTCTACGATTGTTTTCCTACTGGTTCTAGTTGGCTTATTTGGTACATTAATATTGTACTGAAATACAATACATTTTGAGTGTTTATATTTTTAATATGAATTTTACAGCATAGGAGGAAAATATTGAGAACTGTCATATTTTACTGCGTACAGGAATAAAATATGGACAATGGTTGATAAATAAGCACAAATCACTGAATAATCTCCCTTGAAGTAAATACATCCCTCCACTTTAAGTTTAAATCAGAGGTCACCAGTTGTCAACTACAAAACTGTAGTATTTGGGGGGAAAGTACTATAAAAGTAAATACTTACCTCTAAGAAAAGGTGTCTGATGGTGGGGAGGAGAGGTTTCTGCTTTTTATATGATGTAGTTCTGTATTTTTTTTTCAGTGAGAATGTGTTCTTTTATTACTTGTGTAATCTCTTTAAAGTTTAAAATAAAACACTCATTTAATTCCATTATGGGGGACTTGAAAAATAAAGAATAAAAATCTTTTCTAATTCCATTATTAATTCTACGCCAGCCCATCCTTAATACTAACTATTGGCATTGTGGTCTTTTTTCTTTCAATGTAAATACATGTTAACCCTTCTCTTTGTAATTTCAGGAAATTAAAAGGAGTTGGCAGATTAAATTAAATGTATGTGCATTAGTGGATCTTTCCCCATAATGTCCTCCCAACAATTTGATTGCACTAGAACCCCCAGCTCTCAGCATTAGTGATGGTGGACATGCGTTGTCCATGCAACCTAAGAAAATCAGATCCAAAACTGAAAACACCACTATATTAAAAAATATATAAATAGAATCGAGCAGAGTCTTGGTTCTGATTACATCATTTACCGCACATATGCTGCATTATTTAAAAGTCAAGTTAAAGTAAAATCCCCCTTGTAATTTTTTAAAAGATTTTATTTATTTATTTGACAGAGAGCACAAGTAGGCAGAGCAGGAGGCAGAGGGAAAGGGAGAAGTAGGCTCCCCACTGAGCAGGGAGCCCTACGAGGGGCTCGATCCCAGGACCCCGGGATCATGACCTGAGCCGAAGGCCGACGCTTAACCGACTGAGCCACCCAGGCGCCCCCCGCCTTGTAAATTGACATGCACCCTAATCCCTAGGTTCTGCCTTCTCAGTGTCACTTAACTGGGACTGAAGGTGAACTGTTTTTATTTACGTTCCTACAGTAAACAGAAGAGGTCACTTCATACTTGCTTGTACACACACACACACACACACACACATGCTTGTATTTTACAGAGATAAGGGAAATATTTGTTTAATTTTGAAAGATGAGCGATGACATAATTAAGTCAAAATATGGATGCTGCTGCTGTTGATTCTACCCTCTTCTCGAAACCTGCCAATGCCTTTCTCCTTCCAGCCAGCTCTCCGATGTCCCAGGGTCTCTGACGGTAAATAATTAATGGGACTGTTAGCGTGTGATGGGGAGCGAAGCTGCCTTACTCACAAGTGCAACCACTTACACACTAAGCCGTTTTCTGATTCCTCTTTGCAAAAAATACACAGCCAAAAAAACCCCAGTAATCTCCACTCAGACACAGCAATCTTGCTTTGGTGTTTCGGGAATGATGCAGAGCATGTGTGATGCTTTATCCACTTACATCAATTTTCAGAACGGTTGCCTTTGAAATAGTGAAAGTCATGGCTTAGAATGAGCTGTAAAGACCCTGAACGGTTTCAAGGGCCTTTACTGTAAGCAGATTGTCTTTGCCTTTCTATAGAGCAAGATTTTTTTTTTCTGCCCTGATGGTGGATCTCATTCAGGATGCCATATGGTGGGCCCTGCGTTTAGGGTATGATATTTTGATTCACTTCTCTCTACATTTTCTTACTAAAAATTTGAAACATAAAGTTGAAAGAATCGAACCATATACATCCATTACCCACCACCTAAAGTCTACCATTAACATTTTCTAAAATTGCTCTCTCACATTCTATCCATCTGTCCATCCCTCTATTCATCCGTCAACAGTGCATTTCAAAGAAGGGTCTGTATACTTCACCCTCAAAATCTTCAGCATTCATATTATTGGCTACAGTTCAATATTGTTTATAGCATTTGGGGATAAAATCCGTATAGAGCAAAATGCACAACTCTTCATTAGACCATTTGATAAGTTTTGACAAATAACACCAATGTAATGAAAAAAAAACATCAGTTTCCTCGTGCCCCTTCCCTAGTAAACTTCATTCCTGTCCCTGCCTCCAGGAAGAACTATACTGATTTTTTTCCCCCACCCATCGATTAGATTAGAACAGCATATAAACAGAGTCATCTTGTGCAATCATTCTTTCACTCAGCATTATGCTTTGAGATTTCCTCTCTCATTTCATGGATCAGTAGTTTATTCCTTTTTATTGATGAATAGTTACTAAACCACAGTAGTCGTTAATCTGTTTTTCTGTTGATGGACACTTGTGCTATTTACAATTTGGAGATACTATGAATGAAACTGCTATTAACATTCTTGGATAAGTTTTTTAGACCTATTTCTCTTGGGTAAATATCTGAGAATAGACTTGCTGGATCATAGGGTAGCTGTATATTTAGTTTTATAAGAAACCACCAGACTTATTTCCAAATGGTTATACCATTTTACACTCCAACCAATAAGATATGAGTGTTCTGGTTGCTCCGTATCCTCACCAAGTACTGTAAGTCTTTTTAAATTTTAGTAATTCTGCTGGGAGTAGACTGGTGTCTCCTTCTGGTTTTAATTTACATCTCCCTGATGACTAATGATATTGAGCATTTTTTAAAAGATTTTATTTATTCATTTGAGACACAGAGATACAGAGAGAGAGAGCAGGAGCAGGGGGAGAGGCAGAGGAAGAGGGAGAAGCAGGCTCCCCACTGAGCCAGGAGCCTGATGTGGGGCTCGATCCTAGGACCCTGGAATCATGACCTGAGCCGAAGGCAGACGCTTAACCATCTGAACCACCCAGGCGCCCCGGTATTGAGCATTTTTAATATCTTCTGCTGTTCCAATCTTTACCCATTTTTAATTGGGCTGTCCTTTATTACTGAGTTATAGGAGTCCTTTCTGTATTTTGGATACCATTCTCTCCTTTTTGGGGGTGGGGGGGTTATGTTTTGTAAATATTTTCTTCCAGTATCTAACTTGCTTTTTCATTTTTAAATGGTAGATCAATCTTTTGATGAGTAGAAATTTTTGGTGAAGTCTAACTTAGCAAGTTTTCCTTTCATAGTTATTGTTTCCTGTGTCCCATCTAAGAAACCTTTGCTTACTCTCAAGGCATAAAGATATTCTCATGTATTTTCTCTAGAAGTTCCTTAATTTTAAACATTATGCTAGGTCCATGATCCATCTCAGGTTAATGCTTCTGTGTGGTAAGAAGTGGGAGTCTGGGTTTCTTTTTATTCATTGTAGATGTCTAGCTGTTCCAGCGCCATTTGTTGAAAAGACTGCTTTTCTCATCATATTGCTTTGGCACTCTTGTCAAAAATCAATTGGATATACAAGTATTACAAGTATGGGTGTATTTCTCAACTCTCTATGCTGTCCCATGGATTTATCTGTCTCTACTGGTACCACAATGTCTTGATTACTGTAGCTTTTTTTTTTTTTTTAAAGAGAAAGAGAGCGTAAGTGGGGAAGGGCAGAGGGAGAGGAGAGAAAGAATCCCAATCAAGCTCCACACCCAGTGCAGAGTCTGATGTGGGGCTCGATCCCACAACCCTGAGATCATGACCTGAGCTGAAATCAAGGGTTGGACACTTAACCCACCGAGTCACCCAGGTGCCCCCTGATTACTGTAGCTTTATAGTAAGTCTTGAAATCAGGTGGTGTACATCTTCCAGTTGTCTTCTTTTTCAAGATTACTTGGGATATTTAAAATCCTTTGAATTTCCATACAGACTTGAAGATCAGATTGTTAATTCCTTTTTTTTAATTAAAAGATTTTATTTATTTATTTGAGAGAGAGAGATAGCAAGAAATAGAGCACCAACAGGGGAGAGAGGGAGAAGCAGACTCCCCACTGAGCAGGGAGCCCAATGTGGGATTCAGTCCCAGGACCCTGGGATCATGACCTGAGCCGAAGGCAGATGCTTAACTGACTGAGCCACGAAGGCACCCCTAGATTGTTAATTTCTATCCCCTAAAAGCCTATGAGAATTATGGTTGGGATTTTATTGAACCTATAGATAAAATTGGGAAGAATTGACATGTTACAAATATTGATTCTTCTAATCCATGAACATGGGATGTCTTTACATTTATATGGGTCTTCCCATCTTTTGTTAAATTTGTTTCTAAGCATGTAGTTTTATGCTATTGTAAATAAATAATTTTTTTTTAATTTTCCAAAAGTTAGCTGCTATAGTGTGATTCACTTCTGTGATAAGAATATTTGGAAACCAACCTTTCTCAGCATTATTTTCACATGAGAAGAAGCTTCTTTTTTATTCATTTCTTCAAAGAGGCAACAGAGAGATGGAGGGGGTTCACCCCAGCCTGAGAGCTAGGGGACCAAACTTCTGTTCAGGTTTGCCTTTTACTGACTGTGTGGACTTGGCCAAGGATGATTGGAAAATCTCCCTATTTCACTCAACACAATCAGAACATAACTCCTCATTCTTTGCAGTCTTTTAAGTAGCATTTATAGAGGTAAAACTTTTAACTCTGGTTCACTTACACATTTGGAAATCTGGCAGAAGCCTTGATTTTTCTCCTCAGAAAAAATGTACACATGTGCACACATGCTCACACAGCTTTGTGTCCAACTTAGGATGTTCAGGCAACCTCTGAAACCTGTTTATCAGCCACAGGGTCCACAAAACCCCTGTTCTAAGGGGAGAGCTCAGTGAGGGTAGGAGCTGACTTCCTTTATGTCTGCATCTTCAGCACCCAGTACAGTGCTCGGCCTATCACAGCTGCTCAGTGGATGCCCCACCATTGCTGCGTCATGGCCTCCTGCAAAGCTGACCACTCCTCCTAAGTAGCACCAGGTCCTCAGTTGTCCTGGAGCAGCCTGGACCGTCTTCCACCCAGGACAGCCAGTGTCCACTATTAGAGAACAGCAAGATACTGACTGATGGCTGAGCCACATTTCAGATAACCAGAATGGAATATTTCAGATAACCAGAATGGCAGAGTCACGCGATTTCTTAGGGATACCCTGGACCAGTCACATCAGTGTTCCAAGGGTGTCCCAAGGCCCAGAGTTTTATGGGACTGCCAAGATCATGTTGTGGCATATTTGTGCAAGGGCAGGTATGGATGAGGGCTGCTGATTCTAAATCCCATGCCCTTAGTGGGGTTTTCTAGGCAGAGAGGGGATAGATTTCCAAATCCCTAGTATTAGGCCTTTCTTTCTTCTACCACTAGATACTAAGTCCCCATGAGGGAAACAGCAGGGGGACAGTTTGGCTGGACCATCCGCTATATCACCAAAGCCCTGGCTTTTCTGTTGCTGTCAATGAGATCAGCCTGGCTGTTCCCAGCCAGACAGCGGCCCTAGGTGTCCTGGACCTCCTCCACTATGGCAAGGTGTGGCTGCAGAGACAGCCTGGCTGAGCACCAGCCCCACACAGGAAGTCCCTCCCCCAGGGCTGCTGGTCCCGGGGTCTGCTGTCCTTGGTGACACTGGCATTATTTCAGGGCCACCTGAATCCTCACATGTATGTCCTAGAGAGCACATCCTGCTCTCCTCTCCAGTGGTCCCCATGAGCAGCCCTGGCAAGTGATGGTGACATTGTGTGTGTGCTTCTGTCTACCCAGGTGCTGAGGACATGGGCAGCAAACCGTCCACACCAGGCGGTGACCCCACAGCACAGTGCCCTAGGACAGAAGGCATTCATGCTGCATACAAGCAAGGAAACCCCAGCAGGGCCCGGCATCTGCTCAGAGAGGCTTGTGATGAGAGCACGTCCCATCTGGAGAAGGTAGGGTTGATGCTGGCTCCTCCAGCCAGACTGGGGACCTGGCCTGGATGAAGGTTACCACTCAGATTATCTCCTTGTTATCATCATAATCATAATGGGGATTTTTTTTACCTCATTTCACATGTAAACTCATGGGTTCTGGTCCTTTCAAGCCAACTTCTCAACCTGCCACCATCTATGCAAACCCTTTCACCTTCCCAGAGGACAGGGGAGGCATAACTGAAATGTGAACAACAAAAGGCCGATCTGAAGGTTCAGGTTACTGTATTCTTTTACGTTTCTCTTCCATTATAAAAATAGCACATGCTCAAAAAAAGAAAACTTAGAAATATGTAAAAGTAGAGAGGAAGAGAAAAAGAAAGTAACCATATTCTTAATGCATCCAAACAGTCCCACTTAACAATGTCGTTATATTTTCTCTCCGTCTGCTGATCTGTGCATGTGTTGTTTCTAATATAGATAGAGTCATATTGGATATATATATTTGCATGCTGCTTAGTCTTACATAATATTATATCAAGCGTTTTCCATCTGATTATAAATTCTGTATGTGCTGTAAAAGAAGAAAGGTTTTTACACTTCACTTTAATTGATAAAACATTGAAACCAGTAGACTTTGTTAAGCCATGTATGTCATACCTAGAGCAACCACTTTAAAAACAATACAAAGAGATACACTCCAAAACACTATTGACCAATCAAAATGAAATTTTATTTTATTTTTTTTAAAGATTTTATTTATTTATTTGACAGAGAGAGACACAGCGAGAGAGGGAACACAAGTGGGAGAGGGAGAAGCAGGCTTCCCACTGAGCAAGGAGCCCGATGTGGGGCTTGATCCCAGGACCCTGGGATCATGACCTGAGCCAAAGACAGATGCTTAACGACTAAGCCACCCAGGCGCCCCCAAAATGGAATTTTAAAAATGTCTCAGAAACCACAGGAAGGCAGGGGAAAAAATCAAAGACGGAGCAAACAGAAAATGAAACAAAAAATTTCATGACAGACTTAGGTTTAATATACAAATAACTATATTAGCATAAATAGTACAAATACATAAACTTAAAGAGATTCCAGAGTAGATTTAAAAAACATGAGCAACAACAACAAAAAAAAGAAAGAAAACATGAGCAAGTATATGCTGCCTATGAGAAACTCACTTCAAATAGGCTATATGTAGGTTGAAAGTAAATGGATAGAAAAAGATATACCATGCAAATATTAATCAAAAGAAAGAAGGAGTGGCTAAATATCAGGTAAAGGTAGACTTCAGAGTAAAGGAAATTACCACGGACAGGGAGGATATTTCATAATGATGAAGGGGTCAGTCCACCAAGAAGACATAGCAATCCTAAATGCACATGAACCAAACAACAGAGCTTGCAAAATAGTGAAACAAAAACTGATATAACAGAAAGGAAAACTAGATAAATCCACAATAATAGTTGGAAAGTTTGATACCCTCTCTCAACAAGTGATAGAACAACCAGGCAGAAAATCAGCAAGGATACAGAACTTAACAACACCATCAACCAACAGAATTGAACTGAAATTTATGAAACATTCCACACAACAGCAGAATGCATTCTTTTCAAGTGTCCACAAAACATATCTCAAGATAGACTGCATATCCTAGGCCATAAGATAAACCTCAGCACATTTAAAAGAATTAAAATCAGAATATGTTCTCTAACTTCAGAGGAATCAAATTGGAAATTTATAACAAAAAGCTAATAGGAAAATCCCAAGCACCTGGAAACTAACCACAAACTTTTAAATAATCCATGGGTCAAAAAGAAGGTCTCAAGGGAAATTTAAAAAATACATTGAACTAAATGAAAACGAAAATGTATGTCAAAATTTGTGGGATGCAGCTAAACCAGTGCTGAGAGGGAAATTTATAGCACTAAATACTTACATTAAAAAAGAAGAAAAGTCTCAAAGTAATAATCCAAACTTCCACCTAAAGGAACTACAAGAAGTGCAAAATAAATCCAAAGCAAGTGGGAGAAAGGAAATGCCAAAAATAAGAGTAGAAAATTAATGAAATTTAAACAGAAAAACAATAGAGAAAATCAATGAAACAAAAGGTATTGTTTTTGAAAAGATCAACAAAATTGACAAACTTCTGGTAAAACTAACAAAGAGAAAAGAGAAAAATCACTAATATCAGGAAGGAAATAGAGAATATCAGTACATACCCTGCAAATATCGAAAGGATTGTAAGGGAACAATATGAACAACTTTACTCACATAAATTTGACAACTTAGATGAAATGGACCAATCCTGGAAAAATAGAAACTATAACACATCCAATATAAAATACATAATTCTAATAGCCCTTTAACTATTAAGGAAATTCAACTTATAACTTAAAACCTCCTAAAAAGAAATCCACAGACCCAGATGGTTTCGTGGGAGAATTCTACCCAATGTTTAAAGAAGAATTAATACCAACTCTACAGACACTTCCCAACACTTCTATGAGTCCAATCTACCTGATATCCAAACCAGACAAAGACAGTACAAAAAAGAAAAGTTCTGACCACTGTCCATCATGAATATAGATGCAAAAAATCTTAACATATTACAAATAGATTTCAGCCATATATAAAAAGAGTTATACACCATGACCAAATGGGATTTATCCCAGAGATACAAGGCTGGTTCAGTACTCAGTAATCAATCAATATAGTCCTCCATTATTAATAGACTGCTACAGACTGAATGTCGGTGTCCCCCCAAAATGTGTATGTTGAATAATGTGATGATGTTTGGAGCTGGGGCCTTTGGAAGGTGATTAGGTCATATGGCTGGAGCTCTCATGAAAGGGGTTAGTGCTCTTATAAAAGATCCCATAAAGCTCCCTAGCCTTATTCTGCCACATGAGGATACAACAAAAGATCGGCCATCAGGAAGAAGGCCCTCACCTGACCAGGCCAGCACCCCAAATCTCAGACTTCCAGCCTCCAAACTGTAAGAAATAAATTTTTGTTGTTTTTATGCCACTTAATCTTTGGTATTTTGTTATAGCAGTTTGAATGGATTAAGCCATAAACTGAAGAAGAAAAATCACATTATCGTATCGCTTGATGCAGAAAAACCATTTGACTAAATTTAATACCCTCATGATAGAAACTCTTAGAAAATTAAGAATAGAGGGGAACTTCCTTAACCTGATGAATAGCTACAGAAACCTACAACTAACTTTATACTTGATGGTGAAAGACCTCTTTACCCCTAACATCAGGAATAAGGCAAGGATATCTACTCTCAATATAATACTAGCAGTTTAATTTGAGAATAATTATACATAATTATAGTCAGTATATTACTGGAAGTTCTGGCCAGTGCAGTAAGGCAAGCATAAAATTCTTAGCAGATGAATGGTTGAACATACAATGGAATATAATATAATATAGATATAAATTGTAAATATATAAAATACATAATATGTACTACAAATATAATATAAATATAATACTAAGCATTATAAAGAAATTCTTTGAGAAAGGGGAACTCTCCTACACTGTTGGTGGGAATGCAAGCTGGTGTAGCTACTCTGGAAAACAGTATGGAGGTTCCTCAAAAAGTTTAAAATAGAGCTAACCTATGACCCAGCAATTGCACTACTAGGGATTTACCCCAAAGATAAAATGTAGTGGTCCCACACCCCAATGTTTATAGCAACAATGTCCACAATAGCCAAACTATGGAAAGGGACCAGATGTCCATCTACAGATGAATGGATAAAGAAGATGTAGTATGTATATACAATGGAATACTACTCAGCCATCAAAAAAACCTGAAATCTTGCCATTTGCAATGATGTGGATGGAACTAGAGGGTATTATGCTAAGCAAGATAAGTCAATCAAAGGAAGATAATTATCATGTGATCTCACTCATACGTGGAATGTGAGAAACAAAACAGAGGATCACAGGGGAAGGGAGGAAAAAATAAACCAAGACAATCAGAGAGAGAGACAAACCATAAGAGGCTTTTAATCATAGGAAACAAACTGAGGGTTGCTGGAGGGGTGGAGGGTAGGGGGGTGGGGTAACTGGGTGATGGACATTAAGGAGGGCACATGATGTAATGAGCACTGGGTGTTATATAACACTGATGAATCACTGGATGCTATCTCTGAAACTAATAATACACTATATGTTAATTAATTGAATTTAAATTTTAAAAATTAAAAAAAATAAAGAAACTCTTTGAAATATACCACCACTCAGATGGATCTCAAGGGCATTATGTTGAGCAGGAGATTTAAAAAAAACAGTCTCAAAAGGTCACATTCTGTATGATCCCACTTGTATAACATTCTCAAAAAGACGAAATTATAGAGATAAAAGAGAGATTCATGGTTTCTGGGGTTAGTCATGGTGGAGGGCAGTAGAGTGAATGTAACTATAAAGGGGGGGTTCAAGAGAGACTGATCTCACAATGGAGGAATTCTGCATCTTGATCATGGTGGTGATCACACAAATGTATATACATGTGACCAAATGGCAGAATGATATACCCACATTATACTAATGTCAGATTACTGGTTTTGATCTTGAACTACATTGTGTAAACTGTCACCGTTGGGGGAAACAGAGTTACGGAAACATGGATGCCCCTCAGGAATGTCTTTGTGACTTCCTATGAATCTCCATTTCAGGGCAAAAAGTAAAAAAAAAAAATTTAACTTAAATTTAACAGTAAGTGAAGTATAATTCCACTTTAATAATATATACAAACTGGCAATGGTGTTAGAAGTCAGGATAGTGGTTATTCCAGGTAGAACGGTGACCGGAAGGGGGCAGAAAGGGGACTTCTGGGAACAGATCATCTTGCGTCCCTGGTCTGGGTGTCCATTACATGAATGTGTTCACTTTGTAAGAGTTCATGAAACTGAACACACAATGTGTGTTCTTTTCTGTAGGGTTGCTATATGCCAATAAAAGTTGTAATGAATGAAGTGAAAACATGTGGTTTCACATAGGATTACCCATGTGTCGATATGGATGAACACATTCTAGAAGGCTATGTAAGAGCAGTTTCCTTTGCAAAAGGGCGTTAGGAAGGAGAGGCATGGAGTGAGGCCTCCTTTTTATATTATACTTTTCTATGCTGTTTGAATGAAAATAACTACATGCTGTGGAGCCTCTGGGCTGTCTCTAGCCAGGTGCCAGCCCGACCCTTCCTGCCCTCTGGTCCCTCTTGGCCTCTGGGTTACTTCTTATGGCATCACCACTTTGTGAGGATGGGGCTTTTAAGCCTCTTACCCACTAGAGTCTAGACAACTGTTGGTTGTGTGTGGTGAATCATTTAATCAATCCCTGTGGCTTTTCTCCCTAATGCAAGTGCTTTCCTGGAATGGCAGGCCAGTGGGTTCTTCTTTTCTGGTCATATTGAATGCATACCTCACATGGCCAGCTCATTCACTTCACTTGCACAACCCGGACCTCCCTCCAAGTCCCACATTTCCTGGGAAGTCTTGGACAGAATGGAGCCTAGGCTTTGGCTAGACAGACCCCAGTTCAAATCCTGGATAGTTCTGCAGACTGTAAACTCCCTCCCTCCCATCCCTCCTCACCCACAAGATGGAAACACAGTGTGAAAATAAATAAAGGAAACCTCATTTAAAATGGGAGTCTGAAAAAAATTTAAAAATTTAAAATAAAATAAATAAATAAAATGGGAGTCTGGAGGCCCTGCAGGGCAAGTTCTCATGCATTACCACTCACCTTAAGAAGCAAACCTTGCATTCCCCAGGGAGGAGAAGCTTACTTTCCATACCCAAGCAGGAGGAAGGAAGAATTTCTCCTTGCCCAACAACAGCCCAGCCAAAGGGAACTCAGTAAAACACCCTCCCAGCTTCCTCCTTTCCCTTACAAAAGCAAGCCCCTCCACTCTGTTCTCCAGACTTGCCTATGGTTCACCATAGTTTCCTTGTCCTGAATTGCAGTTCCTCTGCTATTCCCAAATAAACTCACTTTGCAGGTAAAATAACTGGCTCTTTTCTTTTTTTTTAATCAACAACAGATACAGTCCTCTTAAGACTGTTATCAGGATGAAGTGTGACCATGCAAATAAAATGTTCCATGCAGCATTTGGCACATGATAAGAGCTTAATATATCAGTTCTCATCCCTGGGATTCTGTTGTCTCATCCCTGCCTGTCTCACCCGAAAGTGACTCCTAATACACCTGTATCAGGAGTAAAATACGCTTGCTTGTGGCTGTTTTATGCAGATTCCAGACTCACCTGTAAACTCATGGAGGTCACGATTGCCCCTGGCATCCTCACACAGTAGGTTCTCCGTAAATGCCATAGCACAGGTCGCCTCATTCCAACGTGCATCGATTCTGCATCCGCCGCCTCGAACGCCGCGGATGCCCGAGTCCATCGGAAATAGCCAAGCTTCAGGAGGACTTAAAGTTTCAGTAACGCAGTCAAACTCTGTACGTGCCAACCCAGCATTCTTTTTGCAGACCTAGCGAGCCCATGAAAAGTCAGGGCCATTTGTACAGTCAAGAGCCATTTTCTAGCTGTGTGATCTTGGGCAAGTCACGACACCTCTCTGAACCTCCATGTTCCTTGTCCACGTATTAATACACTGCTTCAGATGGGGATACTCACGTGATCTCCATCCTCATGAAGCTCAGGGCACAGAGCAGTGCTGTCCCGAAGAAATAGAAAGGGAGCCACATCTATATCGAATGGTCTAGCAGTCACATTCAAAAAGTAAACAGAAACAGATGAAATATTAGTATATTTTATTTGATCTGAATATACTAAAGATCACTTCAACATGTGATCCATATAAAAATGATTGACAAGAGAGTTGACAGCTTTGCACTAAGTCTTTGAAATTGCGTGGCATTTGACACCTCCAGCCCCTCTCACTTTGCATGGGCCTCATTTTAAGTCCTCGACAGCCGCACGTGGTACCAGCTCCAGGCTCGCCCGTGGACTTGGTGAAGCATGTCCAGTTGATTCTCTTGGCCATTCCTAACAGCACCCATCTCACTGAAGTCCTGTCCCTGCTCTGTGTTGACCAGGGCCAGCTTCTGAGCATCTCAGCGGCCTATGGCGATCTGGAGACCGTCCGGTACTTTCTCACCGAGAGACGGGTGGAGCTGTCCACCGAGCCCACCGATGACAATCCAGCTGTGGTGGCAGCACATTTTGGGCACACTGAAGTTGTGCAGGAGTTGCTCGAGTCTTTGCCAGGTAAATCCCAGGGCGTGAGCTCCTTGCCCACCTCTCAGGAATCACCCCTTCTTGGGAAACAGACAGATGTTTGTGGGGGCGGGGAGGGGGCGGCTTTCCCTCAAAATACTTGTTTCTTTACACTCTCACCAAGCAGGAGAACCAGAAATCTGGGCCATCAAACTGACAGTCGAGCCACATCCCACATCTCATTCCCTTGAGCTCAGGAGGTAAATTCTTTCACACCCTACTTGGTAAAGAATATCGATCTATGTCCCTTTTTAAAAAAAATTTAATAGATTTTATCCTTAAAGCAGTTACAGATTTTCAGAAAGGTTGATGTGGAAGTACAGAGAGCCCCCATATACCTCCCCCCCAAAAAAGTTCCCCCATTATTTACATTCTGTATCAGTATCATAGAGTTGTCACAATTGAGGAACCAATACTGAGACATTCTTACCAACCAAAGTCCAGAGTTTCCATTAGGGGTCCCTCTTTGTGTTTGTACATTCTATGGGTTTTGACAAATGTATAATATGTATCCACCGTTAGTGTATGACACCCAACAGTTTCACTGCCCTCAAAGTCCTCTGGGCTCCACTGAGTCATCCCTCCCTTCCCCTAGCGCCCCCCACGCCCCCGGCCCTGGCAACCATGGATCTTTTTACTGTCTCTCTAGTTTTGACTTTTTTCAGAATGTCATATAGTTGAGCTCATAGATTTTGTGGTCTTTTTAGATTAACTTCCTTCACCTGACGATATGCATTTAAAGTTCCTCCGTGCCTTTTTGTGGCTCGGTAGCTCATTTCTTCATAAGGCATTACCTTAGCGGTGGTCTTTGGGAGTTAGGATTTTATTTGAACAAGGCCAGCTTCATTGGTGTGCAACGGTGTGGGCCCTGCACTCAGAAGGCCCACGCTTGGTTCAACACTCCACTGTCGCCATCTTGAAATTTTTGATATTTTTTTGAACAAGGGGCTCACCTTTGTATTTTGCATTGGGCCTATAGCCGATTATGTAGCCGTCCTGTCGGGGTGTGGTCCAACAGTGTGCTTTGAGTAGATTTATGCTCAGACTTGGTTCTAAGCCAGTGCTTTCTTCATGTGTCTGGAAGGAGAATGAGGAGAATAGAAATCAGGACCGTGTTATGGTCCACAGGTGTAGATTGGGTGCAGCCAGACCTAGGAGGGCAAGGAGGAGCCTGGGTGCCCCTGAGGGCAGACTTCCTCTCTTCAGGGATCCCCAAGATTAGCTCTGTTGTAGCCCCAAAGTGTCTACACCAGCTGGCTCATGACCTAATTGGTGCAGTTTACATTTATTGAGCATTCACCATATGAGTCTCTCACTAATGCCTTACCAGGCATTCTGCAGAACTTGAGAGACATGGAGACGTTTTAAAAAGGTGATCCCAGATCTTGCATAGCTCCTGGTTAAGCAGAGAAATCAAAGCAGAAAGGAGTAATTCCATGCAGTGTAACCATGCTGACGTTGAAGTATTTACACAGTGAAGTATTTACACATAGAGAATGGTCTTGTCTGGTCTTCATAAGGAGCTGACATCTGAGCTGGGTTTTGCAGGGTGGATAGGAGTTTACTTGGCAGACAAGAGAGGAAAGGGCTTAGGTTGCCCACTTTTGCAGAGCAGGGAGCTTGGCTGGACCTGAGCATGCTCTTGGGGCATCCTATCTTCAACTCAACTCGGGACAGAGTTACTGAGGACCAAAGGAGTCCAGAGCATTGTTCTGGACTCTGCAGGAAGTGCAAAGATGGACAAAACAGTGTGTGCCCCTGTGAATTCCCAAACCGGAGGGAAGGCAGCCACTGTCAGGAGTCTGAGACCAGAAGACGTATGAGACACAACTAGAGAACAAGGGAGGGTTTGAGAAGAGAGATGAGAAGCTCACAGAGGTAGGCACATCACTGTGTAGTTGTGGACGTCATTTAAGGTACGTCATTATGTAATGTCTGGTCTCTGTAGCTGAGCGGAGATGGAGCAAAGGAGGAAGAGAAAGATGGAGACCCTAATGGGGCTCTCTCAGAGTATCATTGGATTCGGGCCTCAGAAAATACATGTAGGAGTTTCATATGGTTAAGAGAGCACCCTTTGGTTTCAAGTGTCTAAATCCTTTAGCTTTGCAGGGTTTAAGTCTTGACTTTGTCATTTACCAACTGTGGGACCTTTTGCAAGTTCCCAAACCTCTCTGAGCTCTGATTTCTTCACATTAAAATCATGGCTATGAAATATTAGCCTAATACAGCCTTCTCAGACGGGTATACATCCAACCTCAACAGAAGTTACAGCATGATGACTGGATTTCTCTTCTCTAGGTATTGTTGCAGTAAGCCAGTTGGGGATCACTTTTTAATATCTGTTTGAGCACCACCTCCTTTCAGTTGTTAATTCTAGTAATCAGAGGGAGAAGAAGGGACATTTATTTAGCATCTGCTGCAGCCCAGGCACTGTGCCAGGCACCCTCTGTGCTGGATTTTCATTTCTTCCAACCTGACCTCACCCCTGTTTCCTAGTCAATTTCCTACCATGGAGGGGAGGGTCCCTCTCTCCGTGCTTGGGAGCACTTGGTTCCGAAGGACTCTCAGCCTCTGGAAATGAGACAATGTTATGATGCAATTTGGAAGTGTCAGCATGGAGGATGAGATCATTTTTCCATGGCTGCTACATCCAAAAGATGTTGCATTACTTTGAACTTGAAGATATTGTAATACTTCAGCCCACATTGTCCCTGTTCCTTCAGTGCTCGAAGTGTTATTTCCTCCTGGAATTAAGTAAGTGGTTCTTGCAGGGAGTAATTTGCAAAGTTTTAGGCTGGGTGGTTAGATCTATTTCTTTCATCAAAGCCTTTTTCTTTCATTTTTGAAAGTAATATATGTACTCACAGATAATTTAGAAATGCATTAAAGTGTTAGTACTCTAAAAACATAACGACAAATAATGAGTTAGAATATATTGAGCCAGGCACTTGACATACATTATGTCATGCAGTCCTCACATTACACTTGGGAGGATGCGTGCTATTAGTCCCATTTTACCAATAGGTAAACTGAGTCAGGGAGAAGTTAAGAAATTTGTTTAAGATTACACAGCTAAAATATTTTAACCCTGAGCTGCTGGTCTCCAAAGGCCATGTCCCTGTATGTAATGCTACTCTGGGGATGAGGTCAGGGCTGGGAATGGGGAAAGGGGTGAGGTGAATAGTCACAATGCCCACTACCCAGAGATAATATACTGCAACACGGGGTAGTACCTTTTAGTCTTATTTCCACACGTGCATTTTTTTTTAATCCAGTTACAGTCGTACCGCATATGCTGTTGTGAATGCTGCTTTTCCTCACGTGGCATTATGTGATGAGCAAGTGGGTTTATAATGATGTGGGAAAATGGCATATGCAATTCAGAGGGACTATTCCAGAAAACACTACCAACTTGACAGAAGCGACTTGCGGCTGGAAATGAGACAGTCTGAGGGGAGAACAGAATGGGAACAACCAAAACCCTTGAGTGGCACCTTCCCTTTGTCCTGTCATCTCCTGCCAGGTCCCTGCAGCCCCCAGCGGCTGCTGAACTGGATGCTGGCTTTGGCTTGTCAGCGAGGGCACCTGGGGTTGGTGAAGCTCCTCGTCCTGACGCACGGGGCCGACCCGGAAAGCTACGCAGTCAGGAAGAATGAGTTTCCTGTCATCGTGCGCTTACCCCTGTACGCGGCCATCAAGTCAGGTGGGTCCCCCCCCCCCGGTCAGTCCCACCCATGGGAACCCTCACACGTTGGAGATGGGGGACTTTGTCTTCCCCCTCACCCCTAGCTCTTAAAGTGCCTGTGTGGAGACGCTTGCAAATTCTGTTATTTGTCTCTCTTTCAAAATGTCTGCACCTTCCCTCATTGGCCCCACTGGCCCCTGCAAGGGGATTTCAGTGACAGGCAAACTGTGGCAAATGGGACCACGGTAGGAGGCGCTCCACAGGGCAGAGTCCCACAAAAAGTCATGAACAGGAATTTGCCACCTCAAGGGAAGTCATAGAGAAGGTCCACCGGCACAACTACTTTTTCCTTCCCGGTTTCACCTATTAGCGTCTGCCATTTTGGACAGCTGTGACACACTCTACATCTGAATGCCATTTTCTGTCCTTTAGGAAACGAAGACATCGCCATATTCCTGCTTCGGCACGGGGCTTTTTTCTGTTCCTACATCTTACTGGACAGTCCTGACCCCAGCAAACATCTCCTCAGGAAGTATTTCATCGAAGCTAGTGCCTTGTCCAGCAGCTGTCCAGGGAAAATGGTGAGTAGCCACTGCTTGTGGATGAATAGATACAGAGCAGGTGGTACATATCTACGATGGAATATTTTTCAGTCACAAGAAAGAAAGGCGTCCTGCCATTTTCAACAACGTGGGTAGACTTTGAGGGCGTTGTGCTAAATGAAATAAGTCAGACACAGAAAGACAAATACCGTATGGTCACACTTCTACGTGGAACCAGAAAAAGCCAAACTCCTGGAAACAGAGAGTAGATGATTTGCCAGGGGCTGGAGGGGACAGAAAATGGGGGGATGTTGGTCACAGGGTATGAATACATTCTGGAGACCTAATATACAGCTCTGTGATTATAGTTAATAATACTGTGCTATATACTTGCAAGTTGCTAAAAGAGTAAATCTCAAGTATTCTCACCACAGAAAAGAAATGGTAATTAGATGATATTATACAGTGTTAGCGAACACTCTGGTGGTAATCATTTTGCAATATATAAGTGTATTGAATCAACAAGTTGTACACCTTCAACTTACCCAATATATTTTTTAAGATATTATTTATTTATTTATTTATTTATTTATTTATTTGAGAGAGAGCGAAAGCAAGAGAGATCACAGAGGGAGAGGGAGAAGCAGACTTGCCACTGAGCAGGGAGCCCGATGCGAGGCTCGGTCCCAAGACCCTGGGATCGTGACCTGAGCCGAAGGCAGACGCTTAACCGACTGAGCCACCCAGGCGCCCCTACCCAATATTTTTTTAGGATTTTCTTAGAGAGAGAGAGAGAACACAAGCAGGGAGGGGGGCAGACTGTTATTAGACATTTGTTCTAACTTTTGTGCATTTCCTATGATGACTCTGTGCAGCTTCCATGTTCTTTCATAAGATTTTGTATTTTATTTATCTTATATTATTTTTCATATTTTTAATGAGATTTTATCATTTTCTTCTTAAAGAACCTGCACCTGCCGTGTTTGTGTCCTCTTTCTTGTTTTTGCCGCTATGTGAATGGATTATGATTCTTTTCCATTTCTATTTCCAACCCAATGTTACTGGTATGGAGAAAAGCTCTTTTGTTTATTTACATTTTATCCAGTCCCTTTACCAACTTCTCTTATTAATTCTAATAGTTTTTAGAAGAGTTCCTTGAGACTTTTAGGCATATGATCAAGTCATCTGCAAATTCCAAATAGGTTTGTCCCTCCTTTTCTAATATTTATATAACTTATTTTATTTCCTGTCTCATGGTATCACTAGAAACTTCAAAAGTTGAATCATCATGAGGATAGCAGATGCATCTCTCTTGTTCCTGATTTTAAAGGTCTTGACCTCAGCAATTTATAGGCATTTGCTGTAGATTTTTGGTAAATAGACTGTTGTTAGATTTAGGTGGTTTCCATGTATTCCTTTTTTGCTTAAGAGTTTTTATTGGGAAAGATTGCTGGATTTTGTCAAATTTCTCTTTGGCAGCTATTGATATATTCAGTTAGCTTTTCTACTTTAATGTGTTGATATAATGAATGATGATGATATATTTCCCTTTACATTTATGATGTTGGACAGTTTTACTTTTTCTCTTTTGAACTTAATCAGACCAGCCAGGGATTTACATGTTCCAGTGGTCTTGTCAAAGGACTTGTTAGATTTTATTTACTTTTTTATGATTTGTTCTGTCTGTTATTTCATTAACTTTAGCTTTTATCTGTACTAAAACCTTCATGTTTTCTTCTTTGAGTATTTTATTTGTCTCTGAGTATTTTTGGGTGATGTGGTTAAGGCAAGGCCCTGGCATGAGACTTCACAGTCTCATCTGGGCTCCAGACCTTCATCTGGTAACTTTACCTCTCTGAGTTTGGTTTCCTCATCTGAGAGGTAAGAAAAATAAAGAGAAAGTATCTGTCTTGGAAGGATACTTGACAATTAAATGTGGTAATAGTTGTAACATTCTAAAACCAATGCCTGGCACATGATAAGTACCTAATAGATGATAGCTATTATTATTGGAGTTCTTTTTTTAGGTTTATTGAGTTAAACATTTTTCTTTTTTCCTCTAATTTTATCTTGTCAGTTGCATATGCAAGTCTTTCATATGTTGTCATTTTGTGCTAGCTTTCTTTATCAGAATCTGAAATACACACACACATAATATGTACACATATACATATTTATAAATATACATATATATGTATATATATACATATGTATTTCCTACTTCTGATTCTTTTTCTAGTTCTTCACATTGTTCTATAAGTTTTTGCTTTATAGGCCTATTTAATGGCTTTATGCCCCATTTTGACTTATTTCATGATGTCAAATACCTGCTTTAATCCTGTTCATACTTCTGTCCTTAGAATTGGAATTGTCTGCTCTTCATATGGCCACACTGCATTCTTTTTCTTTGCATCAGTGTTGTACAGGTTTTCCCAGACATTCATCTTCAGTTTTTTCATTATCTTAGGTGTATTTCTTATAAACAGCATTTAGTTTTTCATCCCATCTGAGAGTATGTCTTTGAGCAGTCCACTCAATTCACGTTTGTGTGGGACCTGCCATACTGATCTATTACTTCCATCTTTTTGTATTATATTTATTGCTATTTCTTTTTTTTTTTAAGATTTTATTTATTTATTTGACAGAAAGAGAGAGAGCACAAGCAAGGGGAGCGGCAGGCAGAGGGAGAGGGAGAAGCAGGCTCCCCGCCGAGCAGGGAGGATGCCCCGATGTGGGGCTCGATCCCGGGACCCTGAGATCACGACCCGAGCTGAAGGCAGATGCTTAACCGACTGAGCCACACAGGCGCCCCTTGCTATTTCCTTTTAACTGTTCTCTTATTCTTGCCGGTTTCCTAGTTTTTAAAGAATTTCCTAGTTTTTTGGGTTTTTTTTAAGATTTTATTTATTTATTTGACAGAGAGAGACACAGCGAGAGAGGGAACACAAGCAGGGGGAGTGGGAGAGGAAGAAGCAGGCTTCCCGCGGAGCAGGGAGCCTGATGCAGGGCTCGATCTCAGGACCCCGGGATCACGACCTGAGCCGAAGGCAGACGTTTAACGACTGAGCCACCCAGGCGCCCCTAGAATTTCCTAGTTTTAAAGAAAAGTTTTTAAAGTTTTTTTTTTTTTTAGATTAAATACCTAGTTTATTTAGGGAAGAATATAGAATCATCTTGGAAGCAAGGTGGCCAAAGAGAACAAGGGCAGGTTCAGCATATCTTGTGAAGTTATCCTTCTAGCCTCCACCCCAGCATCCCTTGGAAGCTGCAAGTGACACTGAACATGCAAAGTTGCGGTGTTTTGTTTGTTTTATTTTTTGATCTGGGAAACCTTTTTTTTTATGTTATGTTAATCACCATACATTACATCACTAGTTTTTGATGTAGTGTTCCATGATTCATTGTTTGTGTATAACACCTAGTGCTCCATTCAATATGTGTCCTCTTTAATACCCATCACCAGGCTAACCCCCTCCCCTCTAGAACCCTCAGTTTCTTTATCAGAGTCCATAGTCTCTCATGGTTCGTCTCCCCTCTGATTTCCCCCCCTTCATTTTTCCCTTCCTACTATCTTCTTTTTTTTTTTAACATATAATGTATTATTTGCTTCAGAGGTACAGATCTGTGATTCAACAGTCTTGCACAATTCACAACGCTCACCATAGCACATACCCTCCCCAATGTCCATCACCCGCCACCCCATGCCTCCCACCCCCCGCCACTCCAGCAACCCTCAGTTTGTTTCCTGAGATTAAGAATTCCTCATATCAGTGAGGTCATATGATACATGTCATTCTTATTGATAGTAAACATACAATAAATAATAAATATCCGCCTCACTTTGTAAAAGGAAATAGCGATCGTGCAGCCCTTACATTTATATTGTGCTTGGTGTTTTTTCCCAACACTTTCTTTCCTACTTGATCGCTATAAGACCCTCGGTAAGAACTGCAGGGAATAGAATCTGTTTTCCAGATGAAAATACTGTGGTTTAGAGACATCCTGTGACTTGTCCAAGGATAGCAACTACTAAACAGTTATACTCAGCCCAGAACCTGAGTCTCCTGAACTCAGGGCTTTTCCCATTTCATGATTCCTGAACTATCCCTCCCAAGTACATCAGTGGTTGTCACACTTTTCTGTGACGGACTCCCTGGGACCTTTTAAAAACACCCATGTTCATGTCACACCTGACACTAACTGAATCTAAATCTCTGATGGGACCTGCCTCAGTTTCGTTTAAAAAATTCCCCCGGTGATTCCAGTGCACACCCAAGCTTGAGAGCCGGCGACTTTGATTTTCTTGGCTAAAGGTTAAAAGCAGAAATGATTGGCATCTCTGTTTGCCACCTTTTCCACAGGGCAATTCCTCCTACATTTGCCAAGATAGAGCATAAAAGTGATCATTGCATTTTAGAAGAAGACAAAGAAAAGACAATGTTACTTTTCTTCTCCTTGGCCTAGAAGAGAAAATGAAATTACAGTGCAGGCTGAGTCATGAGGCCTTTTTGGGCTTCCCCAAAGCAGGTGGTATTTTTATTATTCATGTGAATTTCAAAGGCAAGGGCCTGGCAGTGGGTGTGTCTGGCTGCCTGTGATCTAGAACCTGTGACAGCACATTCCTTGTGGCTGGCAGAAGACAGGGACTCAGGCAGCCCAGAGGGACCCAGCTGTCAGGAACGATGACTCAGGAACCAGAGGTGAGTGCTGTTACCTTCCCAGGTGTGCGGTGGGTCTGACCCGGCATTTGGGTTCCGAAGAGTAGACAAGGGCGGTCATTCAAAGGGTGATTTGCTGCCCTGTGTACGCAGCCTGAGAGCTCCCTTGGCTTGGCTGGCTTTGGAGGCAGTGACCTTGCTGAATTAGTCATCTTGTCTTTGCTGTGTTTATGCTCTAGCCTCCTCCTCCACCAGCTAGGAGGGGTTTTTTTTTTTTTAATGTAATTGCTGCTTCGGTGGAAGCCACCGCCAAGGGAGGTTCAGAGCCTTCCTGCGTGCCTCTGGGTCAGGCATCCCCTGGTCCCCAGGCTGCCCAGAGCTTGCCTCTGCCCACCAACGGGGGGAACTGCAGAGAAGCCCACATCAGTGTTCCCCTGGCAGGAACAGGTGGCTTCGGTTTTGTTGGCATTTGGTAAGGAAGGTCTCCGAGAGCCCACACCATGTGGTCTGGACATAACTTTTAGCAGAGCAGACCCAAAGCCAAGTCGGACCTGGCCGGAGCTGTTCCTTGGCTCCTGTTGGTAGGCGCCCCTCTTGAAAGCTGCCAGACTCTTGCCTGAACATTTTAACGAGACGGCCGTGTTCGTGGCGAGAGCCCTGTCAATGTTTGCTTTGTTGCCATGAGAAATAGCAACACTTTGATGTTGGCGTGCCCAGAAAGGAGCAGGAAAACTCAGAAATGCCAGGAAAGGCCGTCTCAGCAGGTCCTGGAATAGTCATGGTGTCTGTCTCCATTCAGCAGTTAGAGGGCTTTCCGGGGCTGTTGTGAGAGTTGCAAGGAAACAAGAGCAGGGGCTGCATGCTCCCGAGAGCCCCTGAGGCACCATATGGGCAAGCAGCCTTTCCTGGGGGACCCCAAGTGCTCTGGGGAACACCTTTGTCTTGGGTTCGGCCTAACGCTTGGTGCAAAGAGTCTTTATTCCAGAGTTTTATGCTTTCCAGAGCATTTGGACGTACACACATCCCCACCTTCTTGGTCCCGCATGCCCTGCCCACAGCTGCCAGTGTAGAAGGGGTCTGAACCGGTGTCCCCAGGATTCAGTCTCTGGGCAGCAGTGCCCCAGTGGGTAAGACAGAGCGCTAGGGGCCGACTCACCGCCCGGAGCCTCGCCTTGGCACCACTCACTTGTGGGAGAGGAAGAGAGAGCCTTTCACCAGCCCCTCAAAAGTTGAGAAAGCAAACTTGGGACTGTTCAGGCCTCTGCCCATCCGTTCAGCTTTTCTTGTGCCCTGGTGGGGAATTTAGCTGATTATCCCACACGCGTCTGTTCTTGCTAGTTTCCAAATACTGAATCTTTCCCTGCCCTTGTGCCTTCCTCGTTTGGATGCTTTCCCCATGGCTACTCTCCATGCTGTTAATTCTCCTGAGAGCCTGAAGTCGGGTAGCCAGATGATGTGGTAGAACCAACAAGCGAGTACACTGTGTGACCTTTCAAGGTGTTCGTGACAGGCTTCCTCCTGTCTTCTTAAAACAGAATACAAAACAGCAGTGATAGAAACCGCTGGTACTTCGTTCAGATGGAGAAAGTCATGAATGAAACAGAGATGCAGAAAGAGTCAAACTATTATTTGAGTTTAAATGACAAACTGAAAAATACAGCCAGGAAGGAATGAGAACCGTGTCAAATGGTGCAACCGGGGATATCGGTATAGACAATTGCCTATCAATCAGTATAGACATTGGTAACCATACAAATAAATTTCAAACGGGTAAGGGTTAAGCATCAGAAACTCATCGGAGATATTGAGGGGGGACGGAGCAAGATGGCGGAGGAGTAGGAGACCTGGATTTCGTCTCCTCTCAGGAATTCAGCTGGATAGGGATCAAACCATTCTGAACACCTACGAACTCAACAGGAGATCGAAGAAAAGAAGAGCAACAACTCTCTCATCAGAAAAGCGACCACTTTCTGGAAGGTAGGACGTGCGGAGAAGTGAATCCGAGGCGATATTCGGGAGGATAGACGGCGGGGGAGGGGCCTCCGGCGGCCGCTTCTGGCAAGTGATAGAGCCGCGGAGCCCAAAATCGGAACTTTTAAAAGTCTGCTCCGCTGAGGGACGTCACTCTGGTGGCCAAGCGGGGGGTGGAACCCTGCGGGACAGTGTGGTTTCAGGACGCACGGGTCACAGAAAGACCGGGGGTGCCTGAGTGTGGCAGAGCTCCCAGGTAACGGAGCAGGGAAGCCGGCTGCAGAGGCGGAGCCCAGGCGCGGGCTCTCAGCTCGGGGTTGCCATAAACCGAGATCCGGGGCACAGTCGGGCCCCTGCTCCTCCAGCAGGGACCCAACAAGCGGCAGATCCGGGGAGACTCCCCTTCCTCCCCCGGGAGGAGCCGCGCGGGAGTGCGCCGCAGGGATCTGCTGGGTTTGGAGACTCCACCCGGGGTCGGGTGCCAGAGATAGAAACGCGCGGTCACAGGCCGGGTGAGCACGGAGTGCGGCTGGAGACCGGGGAGACGGGAGTGACTGACGGCTTTTCTCTGGGGGCTCACTGAGAAGCGGGGCCCCGAGTTCTCGGCTCCTCCGCGGCGGAGATTGGGAGGCCGCCATTTTCACTCTCCGCCTCCAAAGCTGTACGGAAAGCTCGCAGGGAACAAAAGCCCCGGAGAGCAAACCCGAGCAGATTACTTAGCTGGGAGGGGGCAAGGGCGGGGCAATTCTGCCTCCGGCAAAGACATTTGGAAACCACGGCAACAGGCCCCTCCCCAGAAGATCAGCGAGAACAGCCAGCCAAGACCAAGTTTACCCATCAATGAGAACGGCAGAACTCCAGCTCTAGGGGACTACTGCACATAGAATTCATGGCTTTTTTACCATGATTCTGTAGTCTTTCAAAGTTAATTTTTTTTTTAACTGTCTTTTTTTCTTTTTTTTTTCTTTTTGAATTTTTCTTTTTCCCTTTTTCAACCAACATCTTATCAATCCCTTTTTTAAAAAAAAAAAAAACATTTTTATTTTTCATTTTTAGAGTCATATTCTATCCCTTCATAGTAGTTACCCGTATTTTTGGCTTATATATATAAGTTGTTCTCTCTTTAAAATTTTGAGATAGTTTCTTCTAACAGATCAAAATGTACCCTAAATCTCTAGTATATGGTGTTTTCTATTCCCCTGCCTGATCACATCCTCTCCCTTTTTTTTCTTTTTTTAAATCCTCTTCTTTCTTTTTTCAAACAACTTCTTATCAATTCCTTTTATAAAATTTTTTATAATTTCCATCTTTACAGTCATATTCCATCCCTTCATCATATCAACCCTTATTTTTGTACATATATAAGTTTTTCTTTCTTTAAAATTTTGGGAGGCACTTTCTTCTAAAAGACCAAAATACACCCCAAATCTAGTGTGTGGCACTGATCATATTTGATCACATTCTGGTTTTTTTGTTGTTGTTGTTTTGTTTTGTTTGTTTTTGTTTTTATCTTTATCTTTTTCTTTTTTTTCTTTTTCTTTTTTCTCTCTTTCCCTTTCTTTTCCCACTGCTTCAGGTTTTTTCTGATTTGTTTAGAGTATCTTTTCTGGGGACGTTGTTACTCTGCTAGCATTTTGTTCTCTCATTAATCTATTCTCCTCTGCACAAAATGACAAGACGGAAAAAATCACCTCAACAAAAAGAACAAGAGGTAGTACCGACTGCCAGGGACCTACTCAATACGGACATTAGTACAATGTCAGATCTAGAGTTCAGAATCATCACTTTAAAGATACTAGCTGGGCTTGAAAAAAATATGGAAGTTATTAGAGAAACCCTTTCTGGAGAAGTAAAAGAACTAAAATCCAACCAAGTAGAAATCAAAAAGGCTATTAATGAGGTGCAATCAAAAATGGGGGCGCTAACTGCTAGAATAAATGAGGCAGAAGAGAGAATCAGTAATATAGAAGATGAAATGATGGAAAATAAAGAAGCTGAGAAAAAGAGAGATAAACAACTACTGGATCACGAGGGCAGAATTTGAGAGATAAGCGATACCATAAGACGAAACAACATTAGAATAATTGGGATCCCAGAAGAAGAAGAAAGAGAGAGAGGGGCAGAAGGTATAATGGAGCAAATTATAGCAGAGAACTTCCCTAATTTGGGGAAGGAAACAGGCATGAAAATCCAGGAAGCACAGAGAACCCCTCTCAAAATCAATAAAAATAGGTCAACACCCCGACATCTAATAGTAAAACTTACGAGTCTCATAGACAAAGAGAAAATCCTGAAAGCAGCTCGTGAGAAGAGATATGTAACCTACAAGGGTAGAAACATTAGATTGGCAACAGACCTATCCACAGAGACCTGGCAGGCCAGAAAGGACTGGCAGGATATATTCAGAGCACTAAACGAGAAAAATATGCAGCCAAGAATACTCTATCCAGCTAGGCTGTCATTGAAAATTGAAGGAGAGATAAAAAGCTTCCAGGACAAACAAAAACTAAAGGAATTTGCAAACACAAAACCAGCCCTACAGGAAATCTTGAAAGGGGTCCTCTAAGCAAAGAGAGACCCTAAAAGCAACATAGACCAGAAAGGAACACAGACAATATACGGTAACAGTCACCTTACAGACAATACAATGGCACTAAATTCCTATCTTTCAATAGTTACCCTGAATGTAAATGGGCTCAATGCCCCAATCAAAAGACACAGGCTATCAGACTGGATTAAAAAACAAGACCCATCGATTTGCTGTCTGCAAGAGACTCATTTTCGACCCAAAGACAGCCCCAGATTGAAAGTGAGGGGGTGGAAAACCATTTACCATGCTAATGGACACCAAAAGAAAGCTGGGGTGGCAATCCTTATATCAGACAAATTAGATTTTAAACCAAAGACTGTAATAAGAGATGAGGAAGGACACTATATCCTAGTTAAAGGATCTATCCAACAAGAAGATCTAACAATTGTAAATATCTATGCCCCTAACATGGGAGCAGCCAATTATATAAGCCAATTAATAACAAAAGCAAAGAAACACATCGACAACAATACAATAATAGTGGGGGACTTTAACACCCCCCTCACTGAAATGGACAGATCATCTAAGCAAAAGATCAACAAGGAAATAAAGACTTGAAATGACACACTGGACCAAATGGACTTTACAGACATATTCAGAACATTCCACCCCAAAGCAACGGAATACACATTCTTCTCTAGTGCCCATGGAACATTCTCCAGAATAGATCACATCCTAGGTCATAAATCAGGTCTCAACCGGTACCAAAAGATTGGAATCATTCCCTGCCTATTTTCAGACCACAATGCTTTGAAACTAGAGCTCAATCACAAGACAAAAGTCAGAAAGAACTCAAATACATGGAGGCTAAAGAGCATCCTACTGAAGAACGAATGGGTCAACCAGGAAATTAAAGAAGAATTAAAAAAATACATGGAAACCAATGAAAATGAAAACACAACTATTCAAAATTTTTGGGATGCAGCAAAGGCAGTCCTAAGAGGAAAGTATATAGCAATACAAGCCTTTCTCAAGAAGCAAGAAAGGTCTCAAGTATACAACCTAACCCTACACCTAAAGGAGCTGGAGAAAGAACAGCAAATAAAGCTTAAACCCAGCAGGAGAAGAGAAATAATAAAGATCAGAGCAGAAATCAATGAAATAGAAACTAAAAGAACAGTAGAACAGATCAACGAAACTAGGAGCTGGTTCTTTGAAAGAATTAACAAGATTGATAAACCCCTGGCCAGACTTATCAAAAAGAGAAGAGAAATGACCCACATCAACAAAATCATGAATGAAAGAGGAGAGATCACAACCAACACCAAAGAAATACAAACAATTATAAGAACATATTATGAGCAACTCTATGCCAGCAAATTAAATAACCTGGAAGAAATGGATGCATTCCTAGAGATGTACCAACTACCAAAACTGAACCAGGAAGAAATAGAAAACCTGAACAGGCCTATAACCACTAAGGAAATGGAAGCAGTCATCAAAAATCTCCCAAAAAACAAAAGCCCAGGGCCAGATGGCTTCCCAGGGGAATTCTACCAAACATTTAAAGAAGAATTAATACCTATTCTTCTGAAACTGTTCCAAAAAATAGAAATGGAAGGAAAACTTCCCAACTCATTTTATGAGGCCAGCATTACCTTGATCCCAAAACCAGACAAAGACCCCATAAAAAGGAGAATTACAGACCAATATCCCTGATGAACATGGATGCAAAAATTCTCACCAAAATACTAGCCAATAGGATCCAACAGTACATTAAAAGGATTATTCACCATGACCAAGTGGGATTTATCCCTGGGCTGCAAGGTTGGTTCAACATCCGCAAATCAATCAATGTGATACAATACATTAACAAAAGAAAGAACAAGAATCATATGATCCTCTCAATAGATGCAGAAAAAGCATTTGACAAAGTACAGCATCCTTTCTTGATCAAAACTCTTCAGAGTATAGGCATAGAGGGTACATACCTCAATATCATAAAAGCCATCTATGAAAAACCTACAGCGAATATCATTCTCAATGGGGAAAAACTGAGAGCTTTCCCCCTAAGGTCAGGAACGCGGCAGGGATGTCCACTATCACCACTGCTAGTCAACATAGTATTGGAAGTCCTAGCCACAGCAATCAGAGAACAAAAAGAAATCAAAGGCATCCAAATTGGCAAGGAAGAAGTCAAACTCTCACTCTTTGCAGATGATATGATACTTTATGTGGAAAACCCAAAAGACTCCACCCCAAAACTGCTAGAACTCATACAGGAATTCAGTAAAGTGGCAGGATATAAAATCAATGCACAGAAGTCAGTGGCATTCCTATACACCAACAACAAGACAGAAGAAAGAGAAATTAAGGAGTCGATCCCATTTACAATTGCACCCAAAACCATAAGATACCTAGGAATAAATCTAACCAAAGAGACAAAGGATCTGTACTCAGAAAACTATAAAATACTCATGAAAGAAATGGAGGAAGACACAAAGAAATGGAAAAACGTTCCATGCTCATGGATTGGAAGAACAAATATTGTGAAGATGTCAATGCTACCTAGAGCAATCTACACATTCAATGCAATCCCCATCAAAATACCATCCACTTTTTTCAAAGAAATGGAACAAATTATCCTAAAATTTGTATGGAACCAGAAAAGACCCCGCATAGCCAGAGGAATGTTGAAAAAGAAAAGCAAAGCCGGCGGCATCACAATTCCGGACTTCCAGCTCTATTACAAAGCTGTCATCATCAAGACAGCATGGTACTGGCACAAAAACAGACACATAGATCAATGGAACAGAATAGAGAGCCCAGAAATGGACCCTCAACTCTATGGTCAACTCATCTTTGACAAAGCAGGAAAGAATGTCCAATGGAACAAAGACAGTCTCTTCAACAAATGGTGTTGGGAAAATTGGATAGCCACATGCAGAAGAATGAAACTGGACCATTTCCTTACACCACACACAAAAATAGACTCCAAATGGTTGAAAGACCTCAATGTGAGACAGGAGTCCATCAAAACCCTAAAGGAGAACACAGGCAGCAACCTCTTTGACCTCAGCCGAAGCAACTTCTTCCTAGAAACATCGCCAAAGGCAAGGGAGGCAAGGGCAAAAATGAACTCTTGGGACTTCATCAAGATAAAAAGCTTTTGCAAAGCAAAGGAAACAGTCAACAAAACCAAAAGACAACCAACAGAATGGGAGAAGATATTTGCAAATGACATATCAGATAAAGGGCTAGTATCCAAAATCTATAAAGAACTCATTAAACTCAACACCCAAAGAACAAAGAATCCAATCAAGAAATGGGCAGAAGACATGAACAGACATTTTTCCAAAGACATCCAAATGGCCAACAGACACATGAAAAAGTGCTCAATATCGCTCGGCATCAGGGAAATCCAAATCAAAACCTCAATGAGATACCACCTCACACCAGTCAGAATGGCTAAAATTAACAAGTCAGGAAATGACAGATGTTGGCGGGGATGCAGAGAAAGGGGAACCCTCCTACACTGTTGGTGGGAATGCAAGCTGGTGCAGCCACTCTGGAAAACTGTATGGAGGTTCCTCAAAAAGTTGAAAATAGAGCTACCATATGATCCAGCAATTGCACTACTGGGTATTTACCCCAAAGATACAACTGTAGGGATCCGACGGGGTACGTGCACCCCGATGTTTATAGCAGCAATGTCCACAATAGCCAAACTGTGGAAAGAGCCAAGATGTCCATCAACAGATGAATGGATAAAGAAGATGTGGTCTATATATACAATGGAATATTATGCAGCCATCAAAAGGAATGAGATCTTGCCATTTGCAACGACGTGGATGGAACTGGAGGGTATTATGTTGAGTGAAATAAGTCAAACAGAGAAAGACATGTATCATATGATCTCACTGATATGAGGAATTCTTAATTGCAGGAAACAAACTGAGGGTTGCTAGAGTGGGGGGTGGGGTGGGAGGGATGGGGTGACTGGGTGATAGACACTGGGGAGGTAATGTGCTCTGGTAAGTGCTGTGAATTGTGCAAGACTGTTGAATCTCAGATCTGTACCTCTGAAACAAATAATGCAATATATGTTAAGGAAAAAAAAAAAGAAGAAGAAGAAGGTAGCGGGAGGGGAAGAATGAAGCGGGGGAAATCGGAGGGGTAGACGAACCATGAGAGATGATAGACTCTGAAAAACAAACTGAGGGTTCTGGAGTGGAGGGGGGAGGGAGGATGGTTTAGCCTGGTGGTGGGTATTGAGGAGGGCACGTTCTGCATGGAGCACTGGGTGTTATGCACAAACAATGAATCATGGAACACTTCATCTAAAACTAATGATGTAATGTATGGGGATTAACATAAGAATAA
The DNA here is from genome assembly GCF_002201575.2 of Neomonachus schauinslandi. Classification (NCBI taxonomy): domain Eukaryota; kingdom Metazoa; phylum Chordata; class Mammalia; order Carnivora; family Phocidae; genus Neomonachus; species Neomonachus schauinslandi. Next base: position 124,494,189 of record NC_058411.1, on the reverse strand, counting down.
AAAAAAAAAAAGAAACTCATCGGAATATATTTTTAAAAGGGCATTTATCCCAGTTGGAAAAGGGAGATTGCATTATCTTTTTTACAAATTTACAAATAGATATAAAGGTATATCGTCAGAAATAAGACGAATGCTTTATATACTAAAGCAAAATACTTGTAGGAAAATATAATTTTAAAAAGAAATATGGGGGCGCCTGGGTGTGGCTCAGTCAGTTAAGCGTCTACCTTCAGCTCAGGTCATGATCCCAGGGTGCTGGGATGCCGGGATCCTTGCTCGGCAGGGGGAGCCTGCTTCTCCCTCTGCCTGCCGCTCCCCCTGCTTGTGCTCTCTCTCTCTCTGACAAATAAATAAGGTCTTGAAAAAAAAGAAATATAAAAGAGAACAATGGAAGATTTTTGAAAAAAAAAAAAAACTCACCAAAACACAAATAGATCATGGATACAATGTACATGTCAGTTGATCCTTGAATTTGATTCAGCCAATGTTTTGGTTTTTTTTTTTTTAAAGATTTTATTTATTCATTTGACAGAGAGAGAGACAGCAAGAGAGGGAACACAAGCAGGGGGAGTGGGAGAGGGAGAAGCAGGCTCCCCGCCGAGCAGGGAGCCCGATGTGGGGGCTCGATCCCCGCTCAGCAGGGAGTCTGCTTCTCCCTCTCCCACTCCCCCTGCTTGTGCTCTCTCTCTCTCTGTCAAATAAATAAATAAAATCTTTAAAAGAAGAATAAGAAGAAGTTAGGGGAAGGAAACAGACATATCCAGCTGTAGGAGGAAACTGTACCATCCGTGCTCCCACCTTCAGGGTGGACAGCACATAGCCAGGAAGAAGCATGCCTGTGTCCTCAGCACTCAGCACATCACTGCTCCTTGACCAGGACACCCTTCAAATCTGAACCCCACGCAACATCCTCAGGAAGTCTTCTTTGACCCACACACCTGGTCAGATCCCCCTTATATCTCCCAGAGCTTCCTGTCCGTTTTATTTATACACTTAACAAAGTTTGAGGTTGTCTGGGTGATATTCTCATCTAATGTCAACTCCCCCATTTGAAAGGAAGCTTCTCAAAAGCAGGGGATTTAGCCAAGTTTGCTTACCCTGTGTTTGACCCTCCCCTCCCCACCCCACCCCACCCCCCCCACCCAGTGTAGGGCTGGAACAGGATGATTAGATGTGGCATGGATGAATGCATTCATGGATGGATGGATGGTTGAAACTTTATATATGCAGTAAATCTCCCATTTACGTAAGACTTCATAGCTGGCAGAGAACTTTGTCAACTACTTTAATCACCTATATAGTCCTATAAGGTAAAAATTTTTGTCTTTATTTAAAAGTTGAGGAAACTGAAGTTTCTCTCAACAGTAAGCTAAGTAGTTTAGTTAACTGCAGACATTTTATTTCCTGCTTTTTTTTTTTCCCTTTCTCAAATAGATGTTGGCAAAATTAACTTGGAACTAGTGGTGGAATATTTCTTGTAAGCTTCCTATTTTTAAAAGGAATGACTGAAATACTATGGGGGCGGGAAGCATAATGATTTTTTTAAGGAAAAATCCTCTATCTACTTTTAAAATATTTTAGTGAAGAAAAAATGACAAATTTTACTAAACACTTTCTGGCATTCAGATATTCTTAACTATAGAGACCAAACAGATGGTTACCAGAGGGAAGGTGGGTGGGGGGGAGGAGTAAAACAGGTGTTGGGGATTAAGGAGGGTACTTGTGATGAGCACCAGGTGATGTATGGAAATCCTGAATCACTATCTTGTACACCTGAAACTACTATAACACTGTATGTTAGCTCCACTGGAATTAAAAAGAAATTAATTAAAAAATAAAAATAAAGAAAAACTTTGGGACAAAATACTAAAAAATAATTATATTGAATTAGGAGCCTTTGGGGAGTGAGTCTCTAATTATTTTACTTATTTGTCTTATATACATTATTCTATTTTTCTCTTTTTATGTCACTTCCAGAATTTTTATTTTGTAAGTAAATCTTGCATTTCAACATCGTTATTTGGTTTGTTTTTAGCTGTGGCCAAGGACAACACCTCCCATAACTTAAACATTGTTTTTACATTGGTCATCAGATTGTCATTTTCATTCTTAGATTATTAAAGTTACAGTTAAATCTTTTTTAAATTTACTCAATTGGTTATTGACTTTATTATTTTTTTCAAAGACCCTTGAATTGGCTTTATTTATCGACTTCCTTGTTTTGACTTCACTCTTGTTTCTCTATGCTTAGTCTAATTGTTTTAATTTTCCTGTTTTTTTTTTTTTAGCTTTCTACTCTAAGTAGGGTGGAGTTGCTTTATTATGTTTCACTTTTTCTATTTGCAACTGCGATCAGAGTTGTGCATTGTCTTTTCCATTACTTGTAATACTTTTGTTGTTCTAAAAATATATTCTGTTGTGACTTGGTTTTCCTCTCCTACACAAGCATGACTTAAAAGGTCATGTTTTCATGTTCAAAGGATTGGCCACCTTCTAATTCTGCCTCTCTCATTGGTTCTGCCTCTATTTTGCCTTTGTCCTCAGATAAGATAGAGCAGATGTTTGCCTCTCCCTGCACCCTTTTTCCCTGTTCCCTTTTCTGCTTTACTTTTCCTTCATACTCAGAATTTAATCAGATGTGCAAGTTCATATCTATTTGAACACAGAATTCGTTCTCCTGCCCCCTCCTATTGGTGATCTCCCATTTTTATGGCAGTACGTAGCTCTATAATTCCTTGATTCATTCCATATTTGATCTATCTTTGTATGCTGGCATTTATCTTGAATACACCTTAGTTTTTCTTTTACCTATTTTGCCCAGGGTTGGAACATAAAGATTTAGCATGGTCATATTTTGGGGTTATGATTGAGCATCTTTATTACTATCAAGGAGCCTTGGTTATTTCTCCGAATGCCTTTGAAATTGTCAACTCTTCCACAGCCACAGGAAAGGACCATGGTGGTCGAGTAGGAAGGGACCTGAGCGTCGGGCACCTGAATCGCCATCTTGGTTCTGTTACCTTTGAGCAAGAACTCTGAGGTTCTTTATGTGCGAGACCTCACAGGGTTACTGTGAGGGTCAGCTGAAAAGGTAGGCACGGAAGTCTGGGCATGCATTGCAAAGCGTCGTGGACACAGTGTCATCATGTGATCACAGTTCAATTTCCAGAGGGTTTCCCTACAGTCTGACCTTGAGTGTGCCCTTGGAGGCAACAGACTGTTTAAAATGCCATCCTAGGTTTGCTTGTAAGTTATTTTTGTACTTATGTTTCCCATTGATGTGGTTTCTATGGTAATATTTCCTTTTGTTTATTCGCCTTAAATCATATTGGCAGCTAACCACTACCAATCCTGATACTTAAAATATTTTGAGCAGACATGCTTTTTCAGCGCTGATTACATTTTTTTCTCATTCAGTCATTTCATTAACTAAGTCATTGAATTAATCTTCTTTCTGAGTCTGAGAGGAAGGCTGACCTCCCCTTTCTCTTTATCTCTCCCTTCCTTTATTCCCTGTAATTATTCTCAGGTCGTTTTTGAAACTCTCCTTTACACTATGGAGACTTCACAGGCTTTTTGGCTAATTTAGTGACCAATCTTACTGTCCTTTCCCTTACCTGTTCACTATATTTCTAATCTACTTGTCTCAGGCATCCTTTTGGCCTTTAAGAATCTCTGTTTCTGGGGTGCCTGGGTGGCTCAGTCGTTAAGCGTCTGCCATCGGCTCAGGTCATGGTCCCAGGGTCCTGGGATCGAGCCCCGCATTGGGCTCCCTGCTCGGCGGGAAGCCTGCTTCTCCCTCTCCCACTCCCCCTGCTTGTGTTCCCTCTCTCGCTGTCTCTTTCTCTGTCAAATAAATAAAACCTTTAAAAAAAAAAAAAAAGAATCTGTTTCTTTCTTTTCCTTTTTTAATGTGTGGGCCTCTGTCCATGGAATGTTCCAGATTCTCGGGTCCTGACTTCTCTCATCTTCATTTGACTTGTTACCATCTGTATCAATGCTACCGTAACAAAGTACCAAAAATTGGTTGGCTTAAAATAGCAGAGATTTACTGTCTCAAGTTCTGGAGGCTAGAAGTCTGACATCAAGGTGCCAACAGCAGGGTTCTGTTCCCTCTGAGCTCTAGGAAAGGGTCCTTCCTTGCCTCTCCCTAGCTTCTGGTGGTGGCTGGCAGTCCTTGGTGTTCTTGGCTTGTAGACCCATCACTCCAGCCACATCCCATCTTGTCCCTGTGCGTCTTCACACATCCTGTCTCTGCATGTACCTGCCTTTGTGACCAAATTTCCCCTCTTCATAAGGACACCAGTCATATTACATGAGGACCTACCTTAATGACCTCATTTTAACTTAATTATCTCTCTGAAGACCCTCTTTCCAATGAAGGTCACATTCGGAGGTACTGGGGCTTAGGGCTTCCACATATCTTTTGTGGGGAACACAGTTCAGCCCAGAACATCATCCTTGTGGCCGCTGCCTCATTGCCCTTGGCCGGGTCCATCGGTCATGGCCACCTCCCATGCACGGACGTACGTCCAATCTCCTTCCTGCTCATCCTTACATGCTGAATGTCCCATCTCTTCTTGAGAGCCTTCCCCTGCCAGAGTGCAGACACTTGAGCAGCAGGTGTTTGGAAGTCTCACCTAGAGGGTTTCTCCTAGGGGGCAAGGAGGCAGGCACGGTGGCAGGTGCCATCAGTCGGGTCTTGTGCGTCGTAGTCCTCACGTGCACGAGGAGGCTGGGACAGAGCCGCTGTCTCCAACGTGCTGATCCTTTGTCCAGCCCAATCCCTGTCCTCCCTGGCCTCCTTGGACAGTCTGGGTTCCCCGAGAACATTTGCAGGCATCTTCGTTTGTAGGGTTTCTTTTGACTTGTTCTTCGGGCTTTTTGCCGAGTTCGTTCTGTTTAGATTAGACCCATGGGTTCTGCCGTGTCTCCAGCCATCTGGGGGCTCTGCCCGCTCCTTCATGTATCAGAAGGTGGCTCTTGGCTTTCTGGCTGACCCAACAAGGAGAAGGCACCCCCCGCCATCATCCCAGGAATTTTTGCTTAACCCCCAAAAGAAAGGCTTGGGTTTTATGTTGGCCAAGAATTCACGAATACATTTTAGAAGATTCTCTGTCTCTCCCGTGCCCTTTGAACATGTGTGTCTTGGTGGAATAGACTGATTATATAAGCTGCCTTTTCTTGTCATGCCCTAATGTCATGGAGCTCTAGTCAGTCCCCTCAAGGGATTGACAGCCCCGAGGAGGGAAGATTCTTACACAGTTAGCCGTAGGTCACAGGTCAAACACGGACCAACTGATAGGAACAATGAACTGGCAACACAGGGAGAACAGGTATGAATTCTGCTCTGAGGGCTCCGTAGAGACCAGGAGGAGGTGATATTGAACCCCCACTCTGGTGAGGCTCTTCTCCACCTAGCCAGTGGAAGAGGCACAAAGCCCCCTACCAGCCCACAGCTCTCAAGGTTGAAAGCCAGGCTGAAAGCATTGTAAACCACAGCCCTTCGCTTACCAATTATCTTTCTTCCACCAATGAGGGTTGCGCTGACATAAAAACAAGCCTAGGTGATGTCATTGTGGCCTACCGGCTCTTTCAGTGTGATATTTTATGTCCAGTGGCTTCAAGAAGGTTTGTGTAAAGGCAGGTAATTGCCCTCCGGACCACAGCCCCCACCACAGGACAGGGAGGTCTTTCGTACGCGGAAGCACCCCAAACATCACTCTCTGTGCTGAGGCATGCCCTTAAATACATCTAGGCCTTCTTGATTCAGTCCTAATCACTACCACTGCCTTGGGAACGAAGTTTCTAGGTCATCCCCCTGTGCCTTCTGGAAAAGCAGTACTTCCTTCTCTTTTGCCCGAAAGTTAAAGGGCTCGTGCTCGAGGACAAACATGAGCGTGTTTCTGTCTGTTTGCTCGGGAGTGGGGGTGCCTTAGCCACGGCACTGGGGAATTGGGGGGGGGGGTGCTCCGCATCCAGCTGTCTCTGATTTTGCAGTTCAGGGTGCATGGGTTTCATTAGGCGATCGCTGGCTTCTCTCTCTCCGAACCTTGTTTATTGTGATCCTTCCCTGGGCCAAACATAAATAAGTAACAAGGGCTTCGGGGCTCACCCGGCTTGGTTTCCATGTCAAGGGTCCTGTCATCTGCTTAACTGTGTGCGTGTTCACTTCCCTCCTGCTGCTCTATAAACACTCGGGCACCCTGTCATGTTTGGGCGCCGAAAGGAAAATCACTTTTGTTAATGAAACTTTTCAAACCAACCCAAGCCCAGGTAGAAATCTCACATGTTTTTTGTTTTTCCCCAACCGCCAAGCTCAGAAGTCTTTTCACAGGGATATCTATACTCTGAGTGTGTTGTCCTGTTTTCAGACTTCTGCTTTTGACTCGTTCTCCTGGGGCATCGTGAGTCTAGCAGATTTCCACCCTGTAGAAACTCTGGTGGGGTAAGACCTAGAAAGAACTCTCAATTTTAGGAACTGGCAGCATCTGGCGTGTCTAGTGAAATCAGCGGCACATACAGCCTCTCTCTTCTTATTGATGATTTTCTTCTGCTAGAACGGCGCCCTCCAGATGGTGTCCCCATAACGTAGCTACAGGTGGTAACACAGACCCTCGTGGGCGATGAGGAAGACAGTTCTGGCCGCAAAGCTTGCAGGCTTAGTAGGGTTTAGACGGGAGGCAGGAGGGCTGTGAATTCCAGGGCAGAGAATCCGGGGCAGGGTGCGAGCCAATGTGGTGACAGAGCACAGTGTGAAGGCAGAGGCCAGCCCGACCTGCAGAATCTCGGATCCTCCAGTGACCTCATGACACCCCCCGTCAAAACTAGGCCGGTTTTTAGGAATACGCTTTTACAAAAGCTCTCTTAGCTCCCAGGCCCACCCACCTTGTGCTTTCCGCAGTGTCCAAGCATTACCAAGCAACGCGCGTTCCAGGGGGAGTATTGGCAGCCCCGGGGCTCCCCAGCAGCCCCTCGGCAGATGGGCCAGTCAGTTACTGACAACGAGGCCACACTCCCTGGCTCCCCACAGCCTACCTAAGAATTTCAGCGTTGGGTCCACTTTCTGAGCCCTGTGGTTCATTCGTGAATAGGCAGTTTCTGTGTTTGGTTGGCATGGTTTTTCCTTGGCCTTGCAGCCTCTGCTCTTAGGAGCATGCCCATCCCCCAGGTGCTTCTACCTACAGCAACGGGAATGCAGAGGGCAGGGAGGAGACAGTGAGGCCTAAAGCTGGAAAGTGGCTGGGGAGACTGGCGCTGTGGGCTCCCCAGGGAAGGAGTTGGGATGCTCTGCTGCAGGCAGCCTGGGGCTGGGGGGAAGGCTGAACGGTTTTGAGCAGACCTTGACATTTTAGAATGATCGATCCGGTTGGAGGTGTGACTGGACAGATTGCAGTTCTCAGTGGTTTGATTGTCGTCAAGGCGCAAGCATTTATTTAGTGTCTGCTGCATGCGGGACGCGCTGCTGACCAGCCAAGACCGCCCGTCAAGGCTCTGCGCTTGAGGTGCACACGGGCCGGGTTCTGGACGGCCGCACTGCCTGCTGGGGCATAAGAGATGACCCTGGGGTCTGGGTTAGTGCAGTACAAAATCAGCAGGCAGGTTCATCTAAGGGGAGTTGAGCCAGACAGAGCCCGAGAAGGTATCCACGTCTACCAAAACTTGCCCGAGGCCCCCATGGAGTTAGTCAGGCGGACATGGCGGGGGTTGGGGCTCCTGAGGTTGAGCCCCTGCTCCTTATGGGATTGATTATAGGCTGCAGCTCTGGGCTCACAGAACGTGAAAGAGATGCAGGAGGGAGACTGAATTGTCAGGACAGAACGTCTCCCTGATCCTTTTGTACCATCATTCGTTCGTGTCACAAGCACAGTCGGAATCATTTCTGGTTTTTTAGTTATTTTTGATGGTCCTGTCGTTTGAGTTATAGGACTGTCAATAGACACCTAAGATTTGTTGTTAAAAATCAAAACCAAAACCACCCCTTTTTCAGCTTCCATTTGGCTGCCGTTGTCAGTCCAAGACAAATCCACTTGGTGATGGATGACCAGAAATGGCCACACAGGGTGAGTGGAGAGTCAGACTGCAATCTGGGCCTCTTGGCTTTGTGTCCAGCTGTCTGGTCCTGGGCCCGGGACCAATGTGTGTCTCCAAGAACCCAGGAAGAGGAGGCCTCCAGGCCCTCGGAGTACCTTCTTTGACTTGGCATTGCAAAGCCTGGAACGGTGACCTTGCTCTCAGCCCACTCCTGGGCCAGCTCTCATGCTGATCCCAAGGCTCCTCACAGGAGCACTCTGTCCTTCTCAGCACCCAAGCCAGGGAGAATCCTGGGTCCAGAAGTAACCTAGACATCATCTGGCCCCAACCGCTTATTTAACAGATGAAATCCAACAATAACCAGATGCAGGGTGATGCAATTACAAATTCTAGAAGGATTAGGGAGAGGCCCATGTGGCTAGATTTGAACTGCAGGCATCAAGATGCCCTCCTGTGAAATACAGAGCTGTGTCGGATCAATGGGCTGAGAAGCGGTGATACCCCAATAGCAGTGGGTACGCCTAAAACCCAGATTCTAGTTTCTAAATACCATTTTCTGCTAAAGGGAATCAGGGCTGATTGCAGGGCTGGGGTTTGGAAAGCACCAGAGGAGACGGGAGCATCCTGTTTTGCCAGGAAGTAAGGAAGTATGCCCAACAGGTAGGGATATGTCAAAGGAACACAGGAGCCCCCTTGATGGGACTCCCACTGGCCAAATTGGGGATGACCTGAGTGGCAAAAGGCATAATGATAATAATAATTATAACACTTTGAATAAAGAGAGAATCCATGAGTCCATAGGGATACTTAAATGGGGCAGGGAGACCCCCTTCTGTACAGAAGAATGCCAAGTAACAAATGTAGGAGGAATGGTAGTTTTACAAAAATCACTGCTTTGTAACCATCAGCGTACTGACTGAGCCAGGCGAGGATCAACAATGGCCGCTGAAACCACTGGGTGAAATCATGTAGGAACGCAAGATACTCACCAGTCTCAGAATATCACTCCACAGATTGCTTAGGAATCACAAAGAGTAAAATGCACCTTTCCAAAAGGACGGGTCCGACGGACACTACCTTCAACAAGAGAGCAGACTTGGCCTTCTCAGTAGTGGAATTACCTGACAGCAGGTGCCCTCTGCTGACGTTCAGTTGAGAGGACTCCTCATTGTCTGAGATGTTTGCCAAAAATGCTTACCTTGAATCTGAACACGAGGGAAAACAACTGAGTAAATTCAGATTATGGGATATTCTATGAGACAGCGGACTTGAAAAATTGCTATGCCAATGTGGAAAAAGACCTAAGAAGCCATGAGGACTCTTCTAGATTAAAGAAAAGCAGGGGGACATGACAACGAAATGCAATGTGTGATTCTTGATGGGATCCCGGATCAGGACACAAAATAGTTATAAAAGACACTTCTGGGATAACTGAGACTATGTGAATGTGGACCGTGGATTTGATAATACTGTATTGATTTCATTTCTTGAAAATGATCCATATATAGTGGTCACATAGGAAAATATTCTTGTTCTGTAGAGATACGTGCTGAAGTATTTAGGAGTGAAGTGCCATGATGGCTATAATTTACTTGGAAATGATTCAGCAAAAAATGAAAAATGTGGGGCACGCGGGTGGTGCAGCCGGTTAAGCATCCGACTCTTGGTTTCGGCTCAGGTCATGATCTCATGGGTCGTGGGATCGAGCCCCACGTTGGGCTCTGTGCTCAGAGTGGAATCTGCTTGGGACTCTCTCTCTCTCTCCCCCTCTCCCTCTAAAATAAATAAATAAATCTTTTTTAAAAAAATGAAAAGTATGTGTGGAAGGAAAGGAGAGAAAGCAAATGTGGCGTCGGATTAACAATGGAATCTAGGTGTAGGGCATTTCATGCGTATTCACTATCCAAGTTCAGCTCTCCTGCAGGTCTGAAATTTTTCAAAATAAAAAAGTGTTGGGGGAAACAGTAATGACAAGAGAAACAGCAATAGAGTGACTTACTTGGCTTTTTAAAAAAAAAATCAGCTGAAGTTAAAACTCCATTCTCTTGATCCCAAATCCAGCAGACCATCACCTGTCCCTCTTCATCCAGGTGAATGGAGAGACAAGACAGAGACTTTGATCCCCTGGGTCAAAGATCAGAGCTTTGAGAGGGTCTTCCCAATCCTGGCAGCCTCGCTAAGGAGATAAAGACCAGACACACATCGCCATCTAATGGCCACATAAGGAAGTGTGTCTGGTTCTGCCAATTTTGAAAGCAAACTTACCCCACGTTACTGGTCTTTCCCGCCATTGGCTTGGTTGTTACATTTTCCTGTTTGCCAAGCACTGATTTTTTGTTTCTCTAATTTTCTCGTATGGATTTCCAGTTGCTTTGGAGAAACAAGCCAAAAAGCTGATTTCCTCCCCCCGGAAACTGAATCAAGCCCCAAATCCTTTGATAATCCAGAAAAAAAGAGAAAAACCTTGCTCATGTGTATTTAACCACCACACTCCAGCAAACAGTTGGCCCTTCTGACTCCCTCTTGTGGAAATAAACAAAGGCCAGCCAAATGAGAAAAGCAAAGACGATTTATTCTGAATTTGCTGTAGCAAGGGAGTCAGCTACCTTCACTTGTGTTTTGGCAGAGAAGTGGGAAAGCTTTCTCGTGGGAGAAAGGGAAAGCCTCAGGTGTGCCCCCACTGGAGGCTATCGATGGGAAAGCTGGAGGCAGCTCACGAGATGGGGGCTGTCCTGCGTGATTGGTTGGGGGAGCACTTTGGCTTTCTCTGGTTGATTTTTTTTTTTTTTAAGATTTTATTTATTTGACAGAGAGAGATAGCGAGAGAGGGAACACAAGCAGGGGGAGTGGGATAGGGGGAAGCAGGCTTCCTGCTGAGGAGGGAGCCCGATGCGGGGCTCGATCCCGGGACCCTGGGATCATGACCTGAGCTGAAGGCAGACGCTTAACAACTGAGCCACCCAGGTGCCCCTCTCTGGTTGATTTAAGTGGGATGTGGGGACAAAGTCTGGGGAGGCTGTCCATGATTAATCAAGTCCTGGCCATTTAGGGCTGTTTGTTACAGAAGTTACTGGATTGATGGTAGCATGGCAATGTGGTTCCCTACAAGTCTGGCTTAGAGCAGGCTGGCTCCCCGCGCTGGTTATTGTAGAGAAGGGGGTTAGTTTCCCAGGCAGGTTGACAGGTGATGTGTCAAAGTTCTGTTTTTTTATATGCGGCCTGGCCATTGTATATTCGGTCTTTCTCACTCCGGAAGCAGCCCGTCCACAAAGCACCCAGTGTGGGGCCCGCTGTGTTGCAGGGGAGAGACCCAGGTTTGGTCGTCAGCCTCCTTCTCCAGTCTGGGGAGGCCCCTCCAAGCATGGCTGGCCTCTATACAGAGCAGGTGCCATTCCTGCTGATTCCGGCCCTGGAAGTGGCAGCACTCAGCCCCGCACCCCCGCGGGCTCCCCCTAGAGGCTGCAGAGTGGGGTGGGGTCTTGCAGAGATCACCCGTGAGATACAGACGCAGTGCCAGCCACAGCTGGCCAAGGTCCTGACGCCCTGGGACTCCAGCTGAGATGGACAGACAGACTCACGGTCACATAAATCATTGCTCTATTCCAAGCTGACATTGGCACCCCGGGCTCCCCGAGGGTGCTTTTCCCCTTTCTCCAAACCCAGGCTCTTCGTGTGAAATGGTCCCACCTCAAGTTGCCCTGGGTGGATCTGGACTGGCTCATAGACATCTCCTGCCAGATCACAGAGCTGGACCTTTCTGCCAACTGCCTGGCTTCCCTCCCCTCCGTCATCCCCTGGGGACTCATCAACCTCCGGAAGCTGAACCTCTCCAAGAACCACCTGGGGGAGCTGCCTGGTGTGCAGTCATCAGATGAAATCATCTGCTCCAGGTGGGCACCCGCCCCTCGCAGGCCCCTTGGGGTGTGCACAGGGACCTCTGTACTCAGCGCCCGCCCCACCCCCACCCCCGCAGTCCTCCTCCTGCTACGTACTCCTTGATCGGAGTTTGTGGTTTTGAAAACCAATTCTCCGTAAAAGGAGAGAAATTCTGCCTGTCCTCACACAGTTCTGAGGAATACGGTGCCCCCCTCCTTCCGAGGGGAACGCAGAGAAGTCTGTGGGGGGGGGGGGAGCGGTTTGTCTGGCCCCCCTTACACTGCGCGTGGTGGCCATGCAGTCTGCTCACCCGAGATGTCTGGTGTTGGTCCTGCAGACAGAAATCTGAGAAGGCTGAACGCTTCCTGGCCGGGGGGAAACAGTGAGGCCCAGGGGCACCCATTTTTATTTGACCTCCCAGGGAAAGTGGGAAGGGCCTCGGAGAAAGAGTTGCCCCTAAAGCGCTCCAGCAGCAGGTGGATGGCGTGGGCAGCTCCTGGTCTCCCTTTTCAGGGGGCCTTGGGAAGAGGCCTGAGCCTTCCCCCCGAGGCTGCCTGGGAAGGGCGGGGCCTTATCTCCACTGATGTGCAGTGATCCTCACTCTATAAGGATCTATAAGCCGATTTCAAAAGCTAAGGCTTCACCTAGAGTGAAGTAAGAGAGAATGTCCCACAGCACATAGGGGCAGAAGTAAGCCACGGGGAAGAAGGCGTCACACAAACATTTCAAGAACAAGTGTCTTCTGAGTGGGGGTCCTTAGCCAGGGCCAGACTCGGGGGTCCAGCTGGCTCGAAGCACGGCCCTAGGGCCTTCCAGCAGTTTCTTGGACACCAGCTGACTTTGCTATCATACATTGAGAAAGGTTTACATCCCTATTGGTCAGTGAGACCTGGGCCCACCAAAGAGACGTGTGATTTTCTTTGTCTACACGGGACGTGGTAATAGTTAATGCGATGAATAGAAGTCCTACCACAACGTTTTCAACGCACGCTCTTCAGCATAGCATGAGGGGGAAAGAGTATTACGCCCACAGAGAAACATGTAACAGAGATGCTTTTCCTCTTTCTTCTGATGCCTTGACTGCCTCCCTCCCCAACCGCAGGCTCCTCGAGATTGACATTTCCAGCAATAAACTGCCCCACCTCCCACCGGGATTCCTGCACCTCTCAAAACTTCAAAAACTGACAGCTTCCAAAAATTACTTAGAAAAATTGTTTGAAGAAGAAGGTGGTATGTTGTATCATCGACACCCTGACCTAATTTGTCATTTTGTTCTTGACAGCAGTCTTTTTACCAATTTAATATTTTCTTTTTCCCTAGCCACTAACTGGATTGGTTTGCGGAAGCTACAGGAACTCGATATTTCTGACAATAAATTGACAGAACTCCCTGCACTTTTCCTTCATTGCTTCAAGTCGCTCAGTTCTCTGAATGTCTCCAAAAATAACCTGAAGGTGTTTCCAGATGCCTGGGCCTGCCCTTTGGTGAGTATTTTCCCGGAAATCACGAAAGGCCCGTCAACCCGGCATCTCACGTGAACCAGAACACTGCTCAGGGCTCTGTCTCGCTTCCTCCCCTTGGTGACCAGGCTGGGTAGCAGCATTTCTGTTCTCCTGTTACCACCGAGCAGTGTCACTCAGCATCCGGCCACTGAGTGTCTCAGGTGACTCACCTGAAAGCCAGCCCCCTCCGCAACTGCCCCGCCCCGGCTCCGGGCTTGAGATTCGTGCCATAACACCCATAGAACTTTCCACGTTACAGCTTGCTCATCTGGCATGGGGGAGTTCTGCCCAAAAGGGGGACACGGTTCCTTTCAACTAGCTGTGAAATAAGAACAAAGAAAAGAAGAAGAAATAATCCGCGTCCACCGCACTCCCGATTAAATGGTGTTTTTGTTTCTGGGGAAGTTTGCTTGTTAAAACAGATGGACTAGCATAAAGAATGTTTATGTTTTATTGCTGTTGGTTTCAAACCAAGAAATTCTCCATCGCTAGCGTTCGCATTCTGGTTTAAACATATGTGTGTGGGAAACCAGCTCGTCTCTAGAGCTTGGTCCGGCGTGATGCTGTTATTTCCAAGGACAATGGGCCACATGTTCTGGAATGAAGGGATAGGAGCATGAGCCACCTTTGTGTCCCTCAGGAAACCATTCCCGTCCCTTCCTTGGAGCAAGGACAGCAACACGGGACAATGACAGTTTATAGCCTCTTAGCCAAGTTGTATTTATAACAGAGCCTTATTGTCGCGTTCTGATTTTCCACATCAGATTTGGAAATGGTCTTTCTCATAAGCTTAATGCACTTGAGAAGCTAATCAATATCTCCTTCTCTTTCTCGTCAAACTCCTAGAAATGTTGTAAAGCATCCAAAAATGCCCTGGAATCTCTACCAGACAAGATGGCTGTCTTTTGGAAAAACCACCTGAGGGATGTGGATTTCTCAGAAAATGCTCTCAAGGAAGTTCCCCTGGGGCTTTTCCAGCTTGATGTAAGTCTGATCGCCCTCTCTTTCTCATTTTTGGCTTCTGTGAGGGAATCAGTCCGCACTGCAGTACCATCTGTAGGCTTCTCCTGAGCTTCTGAGATGAAAAAAAAAAAAGGTTCAATTGTCAAAAATGTGCGTATTTATGAGCAAAGATTGGGAGGAAGTGAGCAACATGAAAGCACAGCCCAGCAGCGCTCTGTCTGGACTTCTCTGGCCTCTGTCCTTCCGGGTCCCTGCCCCCCCCCCACCCCTGGCCAAGGCCTACCAGTGTGCAAAGCCGAGGGAGCACTGCAGGGTGGGCCTTCCTGCCCATCTCCCTCCCCAGAGGTGGCAGAACTGGAATTCCTGGGGGTCAGAAGCTTCTTTGGATGTGAACTCAAGAAAGTACCTTTTGCCAGAGCGCCATGTCCCCCTGCGCCAACCCATCCACCTGGGGCTGCTTTCTTATCTTAGGTGGTTTGCCCACCTGTCTCTGTTTTCCCCACTCAAATGGGAGCCCCGTAAGGCAGAGCAGAGCTCATATGCATCTCTTGGCACCCGGGGCCAGCCCCAGCTTGGGGCCTGACCAGTGTTGGCTGAAGGCACCAGGGCAGCCCCAGGCAGAGCGCACGGGCCTCGCCACCCAGTCCTGCCAGGCCAGCCACCTGGGCCCCCACAGGGTCTCGTGCCGGGAGAAGTACAGCTTCCCCTCATGTTCAGGGACCCCTAAAGGGCCAGGAAGGTACCTTCTATCTGTGTGTTCTCAGGGAGGAGGGCCACCAAGTCTCAGGCCCTAGGGCCTGCACACTTTGATGGGGGCCCTGGTCGGTGAGGGCGTAGGTCACTGCTCCCCTCAGGGGCACCCCTGGCTTATTAGCTTAGTCCCCTGATCTGAGTCGGTATCCTCATTTCTCCCCGGCAGCATGCCGACTGGGTTCTCTGGTTCCCACCGAGGCCAGAAGCAGCAGATCAGGAGGGAAAGAACTTTGTCCAGGACCTTACCACTCAGCCCTGTGGGAATTCATGTTTGCTCACGGTCTCCCCCTCCGGATGGGGGTCCTGGGAGGCCCTGCACAACCCTGGGGTCCTGGGGCTTGGTGCATGCACGGCCCTACGAGGCATTCGGTGACATGCTGGTTGTGATGGTGGGGGCGGCCTGGACCCCCTTTGACAAGGGAGGAGGCGAGGGCATGGAGTAGGGAGTATAAAGCGGGGCAGCCCGTTTGCACTCCTGAACCTTGCCCACTGAGGACAGGAGAGTCCCTGTCCCTAGTGAAGGCTTCGAGAAAGGTTACAACATTCCGCCTTAACTCCCACTAAAGTAAAACATGTTACAAGTCCAAGGGCGGAGCTTGTCACCCGCAGTTTCTGGTGGGCAGACAGAGGGCCGATGGCCAGGAGGCCAGCAGGGGGCACCGGGCCAGCAGAGGGGGCCTGGCTGGGGCGGGTGATCCTCTGTGTCCCCGCCACCCTGCCCCTGCACGGGGCATCCCCCGAGGAGGTCACGGGAGGCAGGGGCGCCCCGCCGCCGTGTGATACCTTGGCCTCCAGGACCCTCAGCACCGGCCGCTGCTCCCCGGGCAGGCCCGTGAGTAATTGTCGCTCTTCAGAAGGCCCAATGCTGAGACGTACTTGGACTCCTTTCGTTCTGGAATGACTGCCTCCCATTGATCTGGAGGGAAGGACCGTGTTCAGACCGTCCTGTTGGCTGCGTTGGGTATAATTTCATGAGTTCTAAGAGGCTGTTGAGCCCGACACTATTGGAATCTTGGCAAAGGTGAATCGGTTATCATCATTTTGCTGCATTTTGTCAGGGAGCTGACCCTTCTCCTCAGTCTGTCCTCCCTGTGGTGTTTGATGGTGTCTCTGCATCTCTCTCTCTTTCTCTCCAGGCCCTCATGTTCCTAAGGTTACAGGGAAACCAGCTCATGGCGCTGCCGCCTCAAGAGAAGTGGACCTGCAGACAGCTCAAAACCCTGGATCTTTCCAGAAACCAATTTGGCAAGTAAGCATGGGGGCTCTTTACCCTGGCAAGTTCTAAAACGCATGTGTAACCACAGTCCAGCAGCCCCTGGGGCTGGTGGCTCTGCTGGTTTATTAGGGCTGCAGTAACAAAGCATCACAGGCGGGGGGGCTTACACAAGACACGTCTATCCCCCCCCCCCACGCTTCTGGACGGGGTGAGTCTGAGGTTTCTCCCGAGGGCTCTCCCCGGGGCTTGCATAGAACCCCCTCTTCCCTGTGTCTCACATGATCTTCCCTCTGTGCATACCTGTGTCTGAATCTCTTCTTAGAAGGACACCAGTCAGATTGGATTAGAGTCCACTCATATGACCTCATTTTAACTTGTTTACCTCTTTAAAGACCTTACCTCCAATTACAGTCACATTCGGAGGTCCTGGGGGTCAGGACTTCAAAACATAGGGGCGCCTGGGTGGCTCAGTTAGTTAAGCGTCTGCCTTGGGCTCAGGTCACAATCCCAGCATCCTGGGATCGAGCCCCACATCTGGCTCGCTGCTCAGCAGGGAGTCTGCTTCTCCCTCTCCCACTCCCCCAGCTTGTGTGCTCTCTCTCTCTCTCTGTCAAATAAATAAATAAAAACATCTTAAAAAAAAAAAAAGGACTTTAAACATAAATTGGAAGGTGGGGGGCACAATTCACCCATAACAGCATCCTCCCATTTCTAAATTTTAAAGGCTCCTGGAGGATCTTCTCACGCCTAACCTGTCATTCTTTTCCAAAGTTTTGGCCGGCCACTCACCAAATGCACATCCATTGAATAAAAATCACTCCCAAAGACTTCTAATAAAAGATGAAAATGTGGGGATGAGCACAGCTGGCCCCTGGGGTCCTGGAGACCAGCCTCCCTATTTCACTTGCTGAAGCCCACCCACTTCTTCACAGGACTTGACCCCCGAAAGAGAATCCCCCCACCCCAGTGAGAGTGTGTGATATGGAACAGCTGCTGGAATGGGCCATCTTGCCAGGCACAGAAATGCTCACACCTGCCTGAAATGGAAAAGCTCAAGAATCGAAATCACCATTGGTCATGCTGAGCTTAAGCAGTGTGGGTGCTTACCTAGTAGCTGCAGGGGGCCCCAACACCCTGCTGATGGAATGTTCTCCCTTATCTCCGCATGGCTCGGCATTATAGTGTCACAGCAAAAATTGTCATGCTCTCCTCAAAATCTGATTTTTTTTTTTTTTTGCCCCTGCAGAAGTGAAGACGGACTGAAAACAAAGCGTATTTCCTTTTTCACCACCAGAGGGCGCCAGCGTCCTGGGACCGAGACAGGTGTGTGAGTCCCTGGGAGCAGATGAGACCCCCGGGCGGGCAGTTCCCTGCTCCACCACCGGGGGACGCCCTTACATGGGGCTTTCCCCGAGAAACCTGGGCGCGCACTGTGCCCCTTGCTCATCAGGCAGGTGTGGCCGGCAGGTATCCCGAAACCGTCTTTCCTGCTTGCCATCCAATGAGACTGGTAGCTATGGTGTGGATGGTTCTGCCGTGAGTGAGCACCGCCCTAGAGATGGTACACCTGTTAGCGCCTTTCTGTAAGGCTTACGGAATGGGGTATGGCTTGGGGTTCCCCACTTTGCAGGTGAGGAAGCTGAGGCTCCCACGGGGTTGCAGTCAGCTCAGGCTCCCATAACAAAGCACCACAGACTGGGCGGCTGAGACAATAGAAATG
This sequence comes from Neomonachus schauinslandi, assembly GCF_002201575.2. Taxonomy (NCBI): domain Eukaryota; kingdom Metazoa; phylum Chordata; class Mammalia; order Carnivora; family Phocidae; genus Neomonachus; species Neomonachus schauinslandi. The sequence goes on along the minus strand of NC_058411.1, from coordinate 124,476,125 downwards.
TATGCTCTCACAGTTCTGGAGGCTGGAAGTCTGAGATCAGGCTCCTTGTGAGGGTCTTCTTGCTGTTTTCTCAGAGAGAGAGAGACGGACAGACAGAGCAAGCTCTCTGGTATCTCTTCTTATAAGGGCACTAATCCCCCCTCATGGGGACCCTACCTTCATGACCTCATCTAAACCTAATTACCTCCCAAAGGCTCCAACTCCAGATATCATCACGTTGGGGGCTAGGGCTTTGACGTATAAGGGGGGGCAGGCACAATTCAGTCCACAGCACAGGGACTGACTGACTGACTTGCCCAGGTCACGTGGCTGCTCGGCGACAGAACCAGGTTTCAGCCCAGCACTGAGGGACCCCAGCCCCGAGGTTGGGAAGGGTAGCACCGTGAGGTCTTCATGGCCACAGTATATAGCGTCTGATGAAGACCACATGGGAGCACAGCCCCACTGCCCTGGTCAGCCTGAGATTCTGTTTTCGCCCAAACTCATCAGAAACAGAACTGTTCCTAGAGTGTTCTTACTGGGTCTACAACCAAGCCAGCTCAGCAGACAGCATTCCAGGAAAACAAATTCTTCTCATTCATCATTTTCCGGGAGATATGGGGGGAAGGTGTGGACCTGTCCCTTGAGCTCCTCAGCCAGCCCTCTTTTTTAACCTGAAAGCAAAGATTTCTAAAGCCAGCTATGCTCCCACAAATATCCCTCAGGATGCTGCCCCGGAGAACAGGAACCAATATTTAGGTCATTCTCAATGTAACATAACTTTCTTCTTTGGCTCAGTTTATGTTGGCAGGTGCTCTTTTAGTACAGATGGTGTAAGATGGGGACGAGAAATGCCAGAGGCCAGGACACATTTGCAGGAGATGACCTAAATAGTCTGTCCACCTGTTACACTTCTTAATGAACTGGTATGTGTATATACACACATACGTATACATCAGTCATGTGTGAGTGTGTGTGTTTACATGTGATTAAAAAAGTAACATGTCATCAGTGGAACAGACCTAAGTAAATAATAGGAATTTAGCATATGACAAGGTGGCATTTCAATTTAGTGGGGGAAACATGTTCTGTTGTTTTAATAAATACTATGTTATACCTGCCTGTCCAGTTGGAAGGGGAAAATCACAACACTGGATTCCCTACCTTACATCTACTGCAAAAATTTCCGTGTGGATTTCAGATTTTTAAACATTAAAGAAAAAGAAAACTATAAACATTTAAGAGAACATAGGTAAAATTTGTGGATGGAGAAGTCCTTTAAAAACTAGGTGGGAAATCCAGAAGTCACTAGAAAAAGACCAAAACCTTGGGCTTTGTAAAAATTGAAAAGCTTTGTTCAGTAAAAAGCATCATAAACCAAGTCATAATGCAAACAGACTGAGAAGAAATATTTTCAACGCAAATCATTGCGACGTAAATTGGCTTAACTCCCTAATATACAAAGGCTGCTTACAAATTCATTTTTTGAAAAGGATAACTCAGTTGGAAAAAAAAATAGGGAGGGCAAAGGATATAAACAGTTTGCAGAAAAGGAAGTCCAAATGGCCCAGAAACAAATGAGAAGGCCCCGAACCACACTAATGGGGCTGCACAGTGAGGAATTTCATAACTCATCCTTTTTGAAATGCGGGGCCTTTAGGACTTTGGAAATTGAGTCCAGGACTTTGGAAATTGAGTCCAGACATAGGGATTTCACTTGGAAGGAAGGACAAACAAACACTTTCTTCTCATTGATGCCAAAACGGTATAATACCCTTGAAAAGTGTAGCTGGGATAGACCTCGGTCTATTAGCGTGTACTAATGTTCTGGAAAACGGTTTTGCTGGTGGCCCGCAGGAGCCCGGCTGGGGAGCGAGGTGAGGAGGCCGCACCCCTTGGAAGTTTCCCTGGCAGAGGTGGACGGTGGCTTTGGCACATGACAAAGACCTCTTGAGTTTGCTAATTTCGTCCCGAATGTTGAGGCCCACCCCTGGATGAAAAGAAGGAGACCCGGTTGAAAATTCTTCCCGGGGGGGGGGGGTGGGGGGTGGGGGGAGGTTATTCTCCAGGGGCTGTTGATCCTCAGGTAAGGAATTATCTATAAAAGCTAACTTGTTTGCAGATGGATAGTAAAATTCCAAGGAGATTTATGTACATTCAAGTAGCCCTATTTGTGTGGCGGCCTCGTCCAAAAATAATTTGGACAGCCGTTTTTACGGTAAAACTCAGACCAGCAGAGTCATAAATAACTCTAGGCATAATTACAGTTCATAAATACCTGGCGCTGTGCTCTCCCAGACCCGCTTCTGCACGGGGCCAGGAGCTCTGTGACAGGTGCTGCTTCTGTTCCCCGTGGTAGTTCCTTATTCCGTCCGCCCGTTACTTAGGCTTCATAAACACCGGGGTACGACTTGAAAATCAGAAGGCACAGAGGCCAGGTGTTCTGAATGTGTTCTCGGGGAAGAAAGTGAGCCTTTCTTTCTTCCCGTGCATGTTCTTTCAGTGTGTGCCGGGGCAGGCTAAAGTGAATCATTCTTTTTCACTGGGGGGGGAGAAAAAAAGTCCTTTTGAGCATTTTCCTCACGTTCAAAGCCGTCTTTAAAAGCCTATTGCACCTTCATTACACTGAAGGAGGTACTGCCCTGAGTCCTCTTCCCATGGGGACCGGCTAGGCTGGTTTTCCGGGCTCCGATTTCGGGATTCCATTATCGTCTCTCCAGAACATTCTCTGATCCTAGGTTACCCCATTACCATCAATACCGCGGGCGACACGTGTGGAGAAGAGCCAGAGCAAAGGGAGAAAGTTGTGATCAAGGGCAGGAAAGTCGCTTCAGCCCAACAAGAGAATCCTGGCTTCTCTATCTCGCTGGGCTGGCAGAGGGCCGGAGGAGAGGGCTTTGGGGCCATCTTTTATCTTGAGTTCTGGGAGCTGGAGCTGAAAGGGACCCTTGCAGGTGTGGAGTCCTGCCCCCTCCCACCCCCCCACCACTCCCTGCCTTACCAGGGAGGATAAGGCACTTCGGAGATTGTGCTGAAACCTAAGCCTCTGATCCCCATCAGTGCGCGAGTCCAAGCTCCCAACCCCAGTCGCTCTCAGCTCCCACACTCCGGTGCCCGAGGAAGGAACACATACAACATGATCTTAATGGGAATCTCATAATTAGCCTCATTAACGAAGTCGCTTAAATACCAGAGAGTTGGCTGGCTTTTCAGAGAGTGGCATCTCAGGCAGCCTGAAAACCGAGCCCATTGTATTATTTGTTAATAGACTGGCTTTCTTTTAATTGAAGAAGGCAGGTCCCCAGTAAACAGAATTTTTGAGCAGTGGCAAATGGTGTGGAATGAATATCCAGCCTCCTAGTAATTCCCTTCCCCAGAGACGACGGTGGAATTTGATGCGTCTGTAGTAATCATTATGTTTGTGTCTAACATACATGTCTGTGCGTGTGCGCCTGTGTGTTCACATACCTGGAACAGCATGTAACATGCACACACACGTGTGGTGTGTGTGCATGTCTATAACACCATGTACCTGTGTGCATGTGTGGCCTGCACACAAACAGCATCGCAGAGCATCTATGTGCGTTACAGCGCACGTACGTGAAACATACACACATAAATGCACGGGGTGTGTGTTTGCTCACATGCCCGCACACCCACGTTTTCAGTTCACCAATAGCTCTTGAGTATCACTTCATACCCGCACATGTAGACCTGCCCCATGCTTTGCAATAATTGTATATTCTCTCGTTACTCATCAGCCACCTCCCGGTAGGCTGTCTTCTGTTTTGGCTGTTACAAACAGTGTGCCATGGAGTGTCCTGCCTTCACATCCTTGCCACACACATGCACGGATGTCTGTAGGGCCATCCCCTAGAATTAGAAACCCTCGGTCAGGAAGATGAGCACCTTATTCGGGGCGACTTGCCAAAATGCCCTCTGGAGGTTGTGCCCCCAGGTCCACTTGGCTGACCTGCATGCTGGGATGGTCCAGAATCATCTGCAAACATCCAGTCTGCTTTGCCATTTCTTCGCAGCGGGGGTGCTGGAATTTCCGGCCTTTCTAAGTGAGTCTTTGGAAGTCCTTTGTCTGAATGACAATCACCTGGACGCCATCCCTCCCTCGGTTTGCCTCCTGAAGAGTTTATCGGAGCTCTACCTGGGAAAGTGAGTACCCAGCCAGCGCAGGGAGGCAGAGTGTCCTCTGTAACCCATCTGAGGACCCAGACACTGCCGGGGAAGGGGGCGGGAAAGAAGCCATCTATGTACCGGGAGGCAGCAGGGGGACTTGCAGAACAGGGCTTAGTCAAAGAGGTGGGCGAGGGGAAGGCAGTGGCCGTGAGAACTGCTCAGTCAGTCATCCTTCCATTTACTGAAAACCTACCACCAGGCACCGCGGAGGGGGTGCAGCGTGCGAAACAATGAAAATATCAAATAATTCCATTGCGTTGCCTTTTTGAGAAGAGACACTGATAATCTTTATGGCATCGTAATAAATAGAAGAGCTGAGGACGTTGAGGAAGGAAATCTAGTTCTAAGCCACAGGGATCTGCAGAAGACAGAGCTGGCTTTCTAGCGAGAAAGGCTTTGGAGTTATTGTCTAAACGGAACGCTCAAAAGCAAAGCCCGCGATGTCGGGGTTGGGGTGCAGGACCCAGAGGCTGCCAGGCTGCGAGGTTGCTGCGTGCGTGGGTATGGGGGTGTGTGTGCGTGTGTCCTCCCATGGTGTACGTGTGCCCTCAGCAATCCTGGCCTCCGAGAGCTCCCTCCTGAGCTGGGGCAGCTGAGCAATCTCTGGCAGTTGGACATTGAAGACCTGAACATCAGCAACGTGCCCACAGAGATCAAAAAAGAAGGTAGGGCTTCTGAGGCACTCCCCCCTCCCCTGGGGAAAGAGGACTCAAGTCCGGTCATTAAGGACCTGGGCTGGAAGCAGCTTGGGCTCCCGTGGCTGGGTACCACTGTATTGCAATTAACCATACGATAAAACTATCTATGATTCTCTGGGCAGGAAGGATATTGTCTTTAGGCCCTTGACTTTTGGACTTCACTTTTGGGGTAATTATGACCGCAACATCCCCCCTCCATCCGACCCAATCGCCCTCTCCACTTCCCCCCATTAGAACACATAGAGAGTGTTCCTTCAAGACAGGATTTTTGTTTCCCAAGAGCTGTGAGCTTGTTCTCGCCCGCATGTCAGCAGCATCTACCTTCCCCGTTCTGTGATTTTGCGTAGGCCCCAAAGCAATGTTGTCTTACCTGCGCGCTCAGCTGCGGAAAGCAGAGAAGTGCAAGCTGATGAAGATGATCATCGTGGGTCCTCCGCGCCAGGGCAAGTCCACCCTCCTGGAGATCTTACAGACGGGGAGGGCCCCCCAGGTGGTGCACAGCGAGGCCACCATCAGGACCACCAAGTGGGAGCTCCAGAGGCCAGCTGGCTCGAGAGCCAAGGTCAAGGATGGTCGGCGTGCAGAGTCCCCCCAGGGGTGGGAGGGAGCTTCCCCGGGCCCCTTCTTTCTCCTCTCCAGAGAGCCTGGGATTTTCACAGCCTGCTGTCTGAGGCCCAGAATATTTACAAGGGCCTCTCCTGCCAAGGGCAGTGAATAATTTCTTAATAATTTCTTAACATGACCTCGTGGTTGTTCTGTTATAGTTAAGTTGAGGCTTCGGGCCAGTGGTTCTTAATCTTGGCTGTCCATTAGATTTCTCTGATGAACTTCTAAAGACAGCAGTGGCCAGGCCTTTCCACTCCTGGCCCTAAGGATGGCATTTCAAATGGTCCGGAGTAGCTGCCCCCCAGAGCTGAGAGCAAACTGCTACTCTAGGCAGCGAGACACAGCAGCACCTGCCCCTGATGGGGAGGCTGAGAGAGCACTCCTGGAATGAATGTGCTGGCCTCCCTGACACCTGCTTTCACCCCAAGTTCTGAAAAGTCGAGTTCTTGAGCCCCTACTTAAAACGAATCCTTTGGCAACTCTTAATCATCTTGTATTCTGTTCAGTATGAGACGAAGGAAAATGAACATTGTCTTGCCCTGGAATCAGAGGAAGGGGACTGCAGAAGAGTTGGAGGGATAGGCCCTTAGCTGTTTCTCCCAGCTCAGGGAAGGAACGCTCAGGGAAGAGGCTGCACGATGTCCCCCTATGGCCCCCAGCACAGGGCCAACTAGAGGCCGGTTTCCTTGCAAAGTCTTTTACAAAAAATCACCTTCCAAGTTGGGCATTCCAGTTCGGGTCATTAGGCATTTAAGCTGTATATTTTAACAGACTCGGAAACTGGTCCTGTACAGAGCAGAGTCCCGCCTCAGAGTGAGTTCTGAATGAGTCCAGGACAGTCAAATATCTAATACCAGCAGAACCACCACCACCCCAGAACACCCCAGGAGTGAATCTCACTAACTCGTGTCCAGGAGCTCTCTAAAGTCACCCAGAATCTCTGGATTCTTTCCTGGTTTTTTGTTTTGTTTTTTAAAGCAGTTACTCAGTATCACTTTCTTCCAGCTGGTCTTTAGCAAACGATGGTCCGAGCTCCGAGGGGTGAATTGCTGTTTCCATCTTTCTTGTCCTTTGGCCCCCACTTCTTTTTGGCCAGCATTCTAATTTCCCCTCCTTTGTCGAAGGACAACCACCACCTGATCTCTCGAACGCGGAGCCCCGTCCCTGCCCGTGTGTCTGGGCCCTCAGCCAGTTTAGAATGGCTGTCCATTTTCACTCCCTTGCAAAAGCAGGTCAGCACGCCTCATCTCGGCAGCCAACGTGCAACGTCTCAGAAACGATCCTTTGCTGCAGAAAGCTGCAGTCTTGGCTGCTCGGGCCAGACTCTTAGCTCATAGGACCATGGAGAAACCACCGTTTACACAGCCTTTCCCCGCAAACAGCTAATCTTTTGTGTTGATTCCCACTTCGGGGCGGCTTCCCATCATCCTTGGTGGGCGCCGCCCTCCAGCCTACACAAGTGCGGAGGCCCGTCTCCTGGGCCGCGGCCTCCCACGGATGGAGGTTAAGCCTCGGCATGAGCTCCGGCGTCAGCCCCGGGGCCCCCTCCAGCGGGAGGTCTAACCGTCTGAAGCAGAGGCAGGGCCATGTCCCCAGTGTTCTGCAGACACAGGTGGACGCAAACACCCCAGCCCCCCGGGAGCCCGCCGTCCAGAGCCCAGCCCCCTGCTCTGTGAGCGGTAGATAGAAGCTTCCAGAAGTCCCACCTCCGCACTGCTGGGCCCCTTTCCCTCTCTTGGGTTCCTTGATTCCCGAGACCAACAGCAGGACGGGCCAAGCTCTTCCAATGCAACCGTGGTCCCTAAATGCCTCCTGTCGTTGCCCCTGTTGCTCAAGCAGGTGGAGTCTGTGGAATTCACCGTCTGGGACATCGGCGGCCCCGCGAGCATGGCCACCGTCAACCAGTGCTTCTTCACAGACAAGGCCCTGTATGTGGTGGTCTGGAACCTGGCGCTGGGGGAGGAGGCTGTGGCCAACCTCCAGTTCTGGCTGCTCAACATCGAGGTGAGGAGATGCCAGCCCTGCAGCTCCCAGGCCTCGGAGCATCACGGGGGATGGGGGGCGCCTCTTCTCTGAAGCATCCCCCTTTACTGAGGAAAAACAAGGGAAACGGTCAGAGAGAAACACTGGGCATCTTGGCGGGCGTCCAGAGGACCCCCGAATCATAGGTCACCGTGGAGCGCTTAAAACCCTCCTCGGCCAGATGGTTGTCCGAGCTCTCCTAATTTTCTTGTACCTTAAATTTAAGAGCCAGCCCCTCCCCCCACAACTCTTGGACCCAAGAGGAAGACAGAGCTCCCCTCCCACAAGTAAAGATGATAAGAGGCTGGATGCAGGCCAGGTCACAGGTAGCTGATGCACTGGCTGAAGGGATGGGAAATCCAGCCCTTCTGGCGTGCCTCCCGGAACCCCTCTATGCACAACATGCCCTCGGGGTTTCCTGGGAGCCGTTTCCCAGTCCCTTCTTGGAGTGAAGGGAGCCGATGCTCAGCTGTGGGGCTCTCTCCGGCAGGCCAAGGCCCCAAACTCGGTGGTGCTGGTGGTCGGAACGCATCTGGACTTAATCGAAACCAAATTCCGAGTGGAGAGAATCGCAACACTGCGCGCCTACGTGCTGGCACTCTGCCGCTCGCCCTCTGGGTCCCGGGCCACCGGCTTCCCAGACATCAGCTTCAAACACTTGCAGTGAGTGTCCTGCTCTCTGGTACCTGGTGCCCCGCTGGGGCTGAGGCTCCGGCTACCTCACTTGTCTGTCTGCCCGGGGATGCTGGGGTCTGCCTGCAGGGGGCTGCTGAGCCAGAGGACTGGCAGGGCAGAGCCTGGACACACCCTCTCCGGGTGTGTGGGTCCCCTCCTCGGGGTCCCCTCCTCCCCTGTGGCCAGTGCTGAGCATGCACGGCCCCCTTGGGACCAGGAGATGGAAACTCGTGTACTCCCTGTCACACTTGCTGATCTCCGACCAATCACAGACCCCCGGCGTGGTCCTGGTCCTCACACTGGGTCTGAGTGGTCCGGGCCAAGTGGCAGCAGGACCAGGGCCCTGGGCTTGTTGCTTCTCTCACCTCCTGTCCTGGGACTCACGACAGCCCCGTGGGTTATGGGGATCATTGTGCCCACTTCACAGATGATGGAAGGAGCTCAGCAAGTTAAGTAAGCCTTCTCTCTTAGGAATCAAGCATGGGTTGTTACACTGTGCTGGGGGCTCTTGGGTTCCCCCCCTCTGGGTGGAGTGCCACAGACCTCGGTGCAGGGATCAGCCTGGGGACACTTCTGCCTGCCTCAGAATGCAGGATCTGGCTGATCCTGATGCAGAATTTCAGGAATTCTTCGTGTGCCCTTGAGAACACCCCTGAGGCCTGTAACAACGGGGGCACTGGCTCTGGGCCAGACCTGGGTCCAACCCGAGTCTGCTCCTTTCCAGCTTGTGTCCTTGGGGGTCACCTTGCACCTTCGGGCCTCACATGCCTCCTCTGTAAAATGGGCGTGCTCAGGACACATACTGCATCGCTCCCCGCACAGAGCTCTGCACCAAGTGAGACCTTAATACATGTCTCTGCATTCACCGTTCACGGGTTCTTTTAACTTGCCAGCATTAGGGACAAAACCTGGGACACAGAGATGCTACAGCGCTCGTCAGAGAGAAGCGGTGTGATGAGTGATCACGTTCTGTTTTGCACTCACAGCGAGCTCTCCTGTAAGAGTCTGGAAGGCCAGGAGGGGCTGCGGCAGCTGATTTTCCACGTCACGTGCAACATGAAGGATGTGGGCAGCACCATCGGCTGCCAGAGACTTGCGGGGAGGCTGGTGCGTACCTCAGGCTCCGGCTGCAACCAGGGGGGCCCACTCTCTTTCCGCCAGGAGTCCCAACATGTATGCCGTGTGCTCAGGCTCGGTGGTCCCCATGCGAGCAGTTTGGGGACCGGGCCGGGGGGAGGCCGGGGATGGGGTGGGGGTGAGAGGAGAAGCTCACGTACTCAGGCCTCCGGGGAGTGGGGGGCAGCAGGCAGGGCTGGGTGGGTGGGGCGTGCCTCGCCACCTGCAGGGGCCCAGCCAGCCCACCTGGCCCCCCAGATCCCCAGGAGCTACCTGAGCCTCCAGGAGGCCGTGCTGACCGAGCAGCAGCGCCGCAGCCTGAACGACGACGTGCAGTACCTGACGGACAGGCAGCTGGGGCAGCTGGTGGAGCAGATGGCCAACAACGACATCAAAGACTACGAGGACCTGCAGTCCGGTGAGTGGGCAGCCCGGGAGGGCGGGGCGAGGGCCCCCGGGAAGGGGGGGGTGTGTCCCATTTCTCACCGCTCTGCGCCTATCTGCAAATGACCGTCAGAGCACTCTGGGGGGTTGTGATGGGGGGGGGGGGGGTCACAGATTCAATGAGTAGGCACATTTGCAGAGATGGGGTCCACGAATGCTGGAGATGGGCGGACTGGAGCCCCCTGGCTGGCCGTCAGGTCAGCGCGTCGGCAAGAGTTACGGGGTGCCGCTAGGGAACCCGGGACCGGGCAGCAGAGCCGTCAAAAGGGCCATGGGTGCTGGGAGCATTGCTTGCTTCCTAAGAAGAACATGGGACTAGGTCACCCCAGAGTCCCTGTCACCCTTTGTCTGATGCTGCTTCGTCCTCCCCTTCCCTGGGCAGCCATCAGCTTCCTCATAGAAACTGGCACCCTGCTGCACTTCCCGGACACCAGCCACGGCCTGAGGAACCTCTACTTCCTTGACCCCATTTGGTTGTCCGAATGTCTGCAGAGGATCTTCAACATCAAGGGCTCGCGGTCAGTGGCCAAGAATGGGGTGATCCGGGCAGAGGACCTCAGGATGCTGCTGGTGGGGACGGGCTTCACGCAGCAGACGGAGGAGCAGTATTTCCAGTTCCTGGCCAAGTTTGAGATCGCCCTGCCTGTGGCCAACGACAGGTGAGGCCACGGCCGGGCTGGGCTGCTCATGCTGCATGCAGGAGGAAGGAGGGGAGACCGGGGTCACTGGTGGCTTGCAAGAGCTCCAGACCCGGGCCGTGGGGACGGCCTGCCTGCCTGGGCTGGCGGCTCCTTCCTGTGCCATGGGTATCTCTTTTCGGGGCGTTCAAAGAAACACAGTCACTGAAAAAAAAAATGCAGGAAAACATGCAAGAAGGGCATTAAAAATATCTTGCGGGGGGGGGGGTTCATGTTTTAGAGGGTGGATGGCTTGGTTATTTGGTAAATGCAAATGGGGTAAGTGACAAGGATGCGCATGCTAATTACACGGCCTGGCTTCAGAATGCGGCGGGGTGGGGGTGGGGGGGCAGGGGCTGGGGTGGGGGTGGGTGCACGTGGGTCCGATGCAGTTGGGCATGTAAGGCCTCTGTGCCCTAATTCCAGTTTCAGCCGCTTCCTGGGTCTGATGCTGATGTTGCCCACGAGGCAGTAGCCAGGACCCCAAATCCGCAGACCTTTTCCACGCACCTACCATAGACCATGTCACCACCCATCCCCAGTCCTAGAGCTCTGGGGCATGCCCACTGGAGACTTCTGGGAAGCTGGCCCGGACCCTGTATGGCCAGCCCAGAGACTCCACATGCATAGACTGGGCCTCCTGGGAGCCAGACCTGGGCCACTGTGCCAGAGGCACCACCCAGATTTCTGCTAGATCTTGTAACTATGGGAGAGGGCTTCTTGTCACTCCAGCCCCCTGGGAGCCATGAGTGAGTCCTAAAAGGAGAAACCCCAAAGAGGGATTGAAAGTCCGCATGATCCCTCATACCATGACCTAGGGGTATCCTTGACTTTGGTCCATGGAAAGTGAGGCAGCCTCTGAGTTGACCGCATTGCCAAAATGGGACAATTTTCCAGTTATTTTATTGACAGGGTAGAGGAATGAGGGGTTACCAGCACTCAGTAAAAGCAAGCCGGTTATAATACACACATGTATGACCAGTTGAACCATGAAATCAGCCAGGTCACGGCCGAGTCTTCTGGGAGGCTTATAGTACAGCGGGTGAGACCACAGAGCCAGAATGCCTGAGTATGAATCCCAGCTGCCTTTCTTGTCTCATCTGTACAATGGGAACAGTACTGTTACTGACTAGTATTATAATTATTGTGAGGATTAAATCAGATAATACATGTAAAGTATGAAAAGTGTCTCTTGCACTTAAAAGCTCCAAAGATGGGGCACCTGGATGGCTCAGTCGGTTAAGCGTCCGACTCTTGATTGCAGCTCAGGTCACGATCTCAGGGTCTTGAGATCAAGCCCCACTTCGGGCTTCTCGCTCAGCACAGGGTCTGCTTGAGATTCTCTCTCTCCCTCTCCCTCTGCCCATCCCCCTGCTTGTGCGCCCACACGTGCACGCTTGTTCTCTCTCTCTGAAATAAATCTTAAAAAAAAAAAAAAGCCCCAAAGATATCAGGTGTTATCAGCATTATTATTATTACTCTTCCTTTGTGTTAAGTACTCAAAGTCATTCACATCTGGTTCCATACAATGTCACGAATGTCGGGGCATTTTCCATTTCAGCACGGGCATAATGGTTCCTTTGTGCCCTGGGCAAGTTCCATCTCCTTGCACATGAACTTGTATTTGGCTAACAAAGCTGCTCAGCATCTCTGAGCACTCCTACCCCACTGAGACAGTCGAGGTGGTGTAGCATGAGCCAGCTCCTCGGTATAGACGAGGTGCCCCCCACCCCAGGTTTTGTTCAGCAGACCCGGGAAGAATGCACCTCTTTAATCCCCATCTTGCTGACTCTCTGGTCATCCCCCTGGTTCAGCCTTTCGCCACGAGTGATTGCTTTCCAGCAGGTTAGCAGGTGTCAGTGGTCTTGAGAAGAGCTTCTGTTGCCAGTCAGTTTGAATCTCCTCCTTTCCCCGGCGGGCTTCGGAGTGGGCTCTACCTCTGGCAGTATTGAGCACCTGCTGTGTGTGCACCGAGCAGCCTGCTGGGGCACCTGGGCGCAGAGCCCGCTCCCTCCCCTCACTCAGCACCTACAAGGAGAGCGGGAAGCTGCAGGACCTGGCCAGTGTAAGCTCCAAGCTGAGTGTGGTGTGGGCAGAAGAAGCCGAATAAATCACTGCAAGGCACTGACGAGGGCCTCCAGATCAGGGAGGGACACAGAACACATAGATAAACAAGGACTTTGCAGAACATGAAGGAATAAATCAGCCCTGGGTAAAGGCCTGGGGTAGAAGGAGGACCCTCTAGCTGGGGTGATTGAGAAGTTCCTCTTTACCCCAGATCTGAAGTGGCTGAAAAGGACCTAAAACTTCACTGGCCTGCCCCCTCGGGGCCTCCCCTCCACCGACCCTGTGGGAGTCCTTTCTCTTCCCATGTCAGGAAGCAGGATCTGCACAAGGTTACACCGTGTGCTGAAGACACAGAGCCGGGATGGACGCTTCTACGATATTTTCAGGGGTCTCTTCCAGAACGTTTTAAAGACATTTTATTGGAGCTAAACTGATGTATTTTAAAAGCCTCAGGGGAGCTGAAGGCATGGCCTTTGTTCAGAAAAGGGCCCACCGGAGAGCTGCCCTGCGCCTGCCCGGCAGCTCCATGCACACAGAAGATGCTGATTTTCAGGCGCACTCTTGGAGGGGCCTCCTCAGCTTCGGCTGCTCTCAGCTGACTCGGTGACTCAGCACTTTTAGGATGAGCAAGAGTGCCCTCATAAAACATCCCTCCGTGCACAAACAGCCTCATTCTGACTTTTAAGGCGATGGGGTTGTCTCAACCGTCCAAGAACAATAAATAGCTTCGAAGGCCAGAAACATGACTCCTGGTGTTCGGAACCTACAGCTGTATTTGCGTTTCTTTCACCATCCAAAGTTAATTTTAAGCGATTCCCCGGTCACAGCCCCGATCACAGAGAGCGAACCGAGATTTACTATGTCTGATGTGTTTATGACCACAGACGTTTTCATGTCTTCCTTTAGCATATTCTAGTCGCTGTCCTAGAGGCCTTCCTTGAGAGGTATCTTTGCTGTCCCCATCTTCGTTTCCTCTTGGAGCATTTATTCTCAAACACAGAAACTACTCTGTCTTTCTAAAAGTAGAATTCCAGGGGCGCCTGGGTGGTTCAGTCAGTTAAATGTCTGCCTTCAGCTCAGGGTCCTGGGATCAAGTCCGGCATCGGGCTCCCTGCTCAGTAGGGAGTCTGCTTCTCCCTCTCCCTCTGCCTGCCACTCTGCCTACTTGTGATCCCGCTCTCTCGCTCTGTCAAATAAATAAAATCTTTAAAGAAATAAATAAATATGGGGCGCCTGGGTGGCTCAGTTGGTTAGGCGACTGCCTTCGGCTCAGGTCATGATCCTGGAGTCCCGGGATCGAGTCCCGCATCGGGCTCCCTGCTCAGCAGGGAGTCTGCTTCTCCCTCTGACCCTCCCCCTTCTCATGTGCTCTCTCTCTCTCAAATAAATAAAAAAAAAAAAAAAAAAAAAGAAATAAATAAATACATAAAAGTAGAATTCCAAAGGCCCTGCGGAGGAGGGGGAAGGCACCGGGGGCAGCGGGCCCAGGCCAGGCGGCACTGTTTACCTGTCCCCATTGATGTGTTCCAGCTACCTTCTGCCACACCTCCTTCCATCCAAACCTGGCCTGGACACTCACGGAATGCGGCACCCCAAGGCCAACACCATTCAGAGAGTGTTTAAGATGAGTTTTGTTCCTGTCGGCTTCTGGCAAAGGTTTATAGCACGGATGCTGATCAGCCTGGCGGAGATGGACCTGCAGGTAGCCGCAGTTTCTGCTTGGGTGTGGGGGGGCGGTGCGCGCTCAGGGCACCTGGAGTCGTGCCCGCACGAGGAGAGGCCCTTTGCTGGAAAATCTTGACCGAAACCCCTTTTCCTGCAGCAAAGCTGCTGCCTTAGGCCCCGGAGGCCAGCATGAGCATAGCTGCCTTCTCTTCTGTCGGCTGGCAGACCCCTTTGCGCCATCCTGTGAATACCAAACCAGCACCTAGCTGGTTCCGAATACGCGTTTTAGGAGCCGTGGTTGTAAAGCAATCCACACCAAAAATCCCCTGGAAGGCTTGTTAGAACAGAAATGGCTGGGCCCCCTCAGAGGTTCCGATGCAGTGGGTTTGGACTGGGACCCAGCACTTTTCGTATCTAACCACTGTCCCCGGTGATGCCACGTGTTTAGAGACCACACCTGGAGAACCGTGGCTTTAGAACCGTGGTTTTGCCACTCGGGCGGTGCACCAGACTCCCCTGGGGAGCTTCTAACAGACATGGGCAGAGCCCAGGCTGCCTAAATTAGGATTTCTGGGGGCGGCATCCAGGCGTTGGGAGTTTTTAGAGCTTGCCAGGTGATTTCACCGTCCAGTCAAGCTCGAGAACCACAGGTGTAGATCTTTAACTTGGTCTGGAAGCAATGAAGACCTGACCCCAGGAGTTCCTTTCTGTGGGTTCACCTGGGGGGTTGAAAGGAGTCCTGGCTGTCAATGTTAATTTCATGCAAAACAGTAACATGAAAATAGTATTTGGCTAGAGTGGTGTTTCTCAAAGTGGGATTCCTGGACCAGCAGAAGCAGCCTTACCTGGGAACTTGTTAGAAATGCAAATCCGTGGGCCCACCCCACACCCACTATGTCAGAAACTCCAGGATGGAGCCCAGCGCTCTGTTTTTCACAAACCTTCCGGGGGATTCTGACCCACTCTACAATATGAGCACCCCCGGCGTAAACTTAGACTGTTGAATAATTGATGTTAAATTCAGCATGGGTTTATTTTTGCCACATTCTAATGAAAAGGCCCTTATGGAATTAACAACCCAGTGGCTAGATAAAGATATTCTTTGATCTTCCCATTTTACTGAAATGTTTAAAAAAAAAAAAACAAAAATGAGAGTCTGAAAATCTAACTGCTGTGGCCCATGCTGGGGTGGGGGAACTTGTTTGCAAGGCTTGGGGGGCCCACTGATGATGGGAAGAGTGGGTACAGGAGCTGGCCGGTCTACAGTTCCGATTCGGTCACTCTGCCCTCCCTTTGAACTGTCCTCCTGCCGCGTTCTAAGTGGGAGGTCACAGAACACAGGGTTGTCATCGTGTGAGGCCTGAGCTACCAAGTGGGCTCCGTGTGGGGCGTGGGGGGCCCGGGGCCCAGCTGGGCGTGGAGGCAGGCGCCCTTCCAGGCAGCATCCCTCCCTCCGAACGACAGGAAAAGTCCCATTGAAATTCAGATGAGGAGAGGGAGTTCAGTTTCAGGAGTAATCAAAGGCATACAAATTCAAGCAACAGATGAGATGCTGCCCACTTCGCACCTCTCAAATCAGCAGACTAAAGCCACATTGCCGGCCCCAGGAGCTTCACGTGTTCACATACTGTGGTCAGTGCATATATGGTCTAATTGTTTCAAAAGCGGTTCCTCGGTCCATATCCAGATCCTAAAAAAGTTCGGACCCTTTGACGCAATAATCCTACTGCTAAAAACGTGAGCGAAGGAAATCATTCGAAATCAGAGAACACTTTGTGACTTTTCGTGGTTCATTGGCCCATTTGAGGGAGCGAACGATTGGAACAACCTAAATATTCAAAGAAATGAATGATCTGATTGGGAAGTCACTGTATTTCACAAAATATTGAGCTTTAGAAAAATGACTTTTATATGAGTTTTTAATGGCATAAGAACAGTGAAGTTTTTAAAAGCATCCAAAATGAGAAATTTAGATAATTAGAAATAGAAAATATGGCTTCAGCTGTTTTCCAAATGTATACATAGACAGAAAAAAAAAAAAAAAATCCTGGAATAAAAGTTACCAAAGTCTCTCTGCTTAGTGTTAAGTTGTTTCGGGGTTTTTTGTACATTTTTCCGTAATTTCTACATTTTCTAACATGAATTTTTGCTTGTCAAATCAGGGAGGGAAGAGGTTTGAAAAAGAAGAGCCTAGTATCAATCCTTTGGGAAAAATGTGCTCCCAGGGTGTCGTGGGGACCCTTCCAGATAATGCAGTGTTTAATTTGGCAGCAGGATGCGTGGTGCAGGAGGAGGGGGTGGGAAAGACAGGGGTCATTTATCACTACGGGGCCAGGCCAGCCTCTTCATAGCTCTGCCCGGGGCCAGCGAGGAGGCTAGAATACTTAAGCAGGGTCTTTTCTCTGTCTTTCAGCTTTTTGAAAACAGGAAGAATACTAAAAGCAGACACAGGAAAGTCACCATTTATAGTTTTACAGGAAGCCAGAGAAATCGCTGCAGCACATTCAGAGTGAAAAGAAATCAGACCATCTACTGGCAGGAAGGGCTCCTGGTCACTTTTGATGGGGGCTACCTCAGGTAGGAATACTCGGGAATGCACCTGACGGGGTCACCATGGTGCCGTGGGAACAGCCCGCGTGGCGGCCTCCTCCGGAAGACCGTCCACTTGGTGTCCGGAGTTCTCCCAAGAGTGGCTTATCACGGCAGCCTGCTAGAAATAGGAGACCCTCCCCTGCAAAGGTCCAGAGCTCCCTCATCTCCTCCCCGCTCCTCCTCTCCCCTGGCAGGACAGGAGAGGTGAGGGAGGGTATGGTGACCACAGCCCAGGACTTGAGGGAAGTGGGCGGCCACTGAGCTCCGGGTGAAAGCCTCTGGCACCTCCGTGGTCACTTAGGTGACACCTACAGGGGCCTTGCTGCCATCTGGCCCTGTCCCCTTGTCCTAAGTGACGATGGCCCAGGTGACACCATGGATCCTCCACGTGACATAACAAGATCCATAACTTAACTCCCTTTTCCTGGTTTCTTTCCTTTTCTGAGAAAGAGAAAGACAGCTCAAGAGGTTTAATAAGTGACTTCTAATCGGCTTTAATAAACACAAAAGATTATTTCGTATTTACATTGAATTTTTCAAAATATTCTTCAGCTCCATGAGAAGAGAAGGAGAAGGAGAAAGGATCTTCTTTTGAGGGCCTGACTTGAGCCGTTCTTGGTGCCTGGTACTTTCATATAGATGTACCCACTTAAAGCTCACAGCTGCCACCTGGCAAACGAGAATCTTGTAGTTCAGAGAAGGCAAGAACCTTCCCTGAGGTCACACCTAGGGGTCGATCCCTGCCTGAGCATCCCTCACTGCAAAGTCCCCGTGATGTCCGCATCACAGGGCTGGGAAGTGGTGGGAGGACAAGGCAGGGTCACACACACAAGTACACAAGCACAGGGGTCCCCCTCACCGTCCCGCCTGGGCACAGGGTCCTGGGGTGAGGGTGGGGGTGGGGTGGTCCCTGGGGCTTGGGTCTCAGCCTGGAGGCAAGGAGCTCATCCCGGGGCCCTCCAAGGCCGGATCGCAGTGGGCTCTTCGCTTCTGGGTTGCAGTGTGGAATCCTCAGATGTGAACTGGAAAAAGAAAAAAAGCGGAGGAATAAAAATCATTTGCCAGTCAGAAATGAGGGACTTCTCTGCCATGGCTTTTATCACAGACCATGTCAACTCCCTGATTGATCAGTGGTTTCCCGGTAAGAGAACGTTCTTGAACCAAGTCTTTGGTCATGTTAACATTTCTTTACGAATCAGGGCGGGGCTCATTATTTTGGGAGCAGAAGTCTCACTGGGATCCAGCACACAGAAACCAGAGAGGTCCTACTGGCCCTTTGGCAGAATCCTGATCCCTGGGGGCATCCGGCTGTGACCTGGGTTTGGGCGCTACGGGGAAGACATGGGCCCAGACCCCACAGGATGTGTGCAGGCCTTAGCCTCGGGGCTGCCCACAGTGTGTGGGAAGACAGACAAGCCCTGGGTGCCCCACGTGGTCCAGGAAGACCCTCAGTGTGAGCTTCTCACGGGTCTTGTTTACACAGTGAGGACGAGGCTGAAATCTGAGGGGACTCCATGGGCGGGGTGGGAAGGCAAGGGAGCCACACCTGTCAAGGACTCCCATTTTCCTTTCCTGCCTGCCCCCACCCCCAAATCCCAGAGGTGACCAACCACCCACATGGCCCTTTGATCAGCTTCTTCATTGACAGTCCACCCAAAA
Source organism: Neomonachus schauinslandi (assembly GCF_002201575.2). Lineage (NCBI taxonomy): Eukaryota > Metazoa > Chordata > Mammalia > Carnivora > Phocidae > Neomonachus > Neomonachus schauinslandi. Next base: position 124,457,734 of record NC_058411.1, on the reverse strand, counting down.
AAACACTTTTTGGAGTGAAGCTTTTGAGGCCCTCTGTTTTGCTACCAGAGTGGGAACAAACCCGTGGGGTGTTCTGCAGGGAGGAGGCTGTGAGGGGCAGACCAGGCAGCCTCTTCCCCATGAGCCCTCAGCCTCTGAAGGCTGGCAGCTGAGAGAGCAGAGAATGGGTTTGGACTCCAAGACCTGCTTGGCCAGCGCCCTCACCTCCCTGAGCTGGCGTCTCTCCTGCCACATCACTGTGTGCCAGGACAGCGTCAGAGGAGATGCTTAAGGAGCATGGCAGGCTGTGCTCCGGACGCATGGTCTGGACACCGGGGCCTGGGGGCCTTCCAGGGCTGATGGGAAAGCTGACCTATAAGGAAAAACGCTTAGAAAGAGGCCAACAGGGACACTTGGGTGGCTCAGTCAGTTAAGCATCCTACTCTTGGTTTCTGCTTAGGTCATGATCTCGGGGTTCTGGGATAGAGCCCTGTGTGTCGGGCTCCGTGCTCAGCAGGAAGTCTGCTTGGGATTCTCTCTCTCTCTCAGATATATAAATAAATCTTTTTTTAAAAATGTAAGAAAGAAAGGGGCCCAAGAGAAGGCAGTTTGGTGTGTGACTTGTGGCAGTTTGGGTATGCTTGGTCATCCAAGGAAGCCTCTAGACCCATATGAGCCTCCCTGGGCTTTTGTGACGCCCCGCCAACCAGTGAGCCCCACAGCAGGTGCTGGGGAGATTTGACAGCTTGGTGGGGGGGGGGGGGCATTCGATCATCACCTGAGACAGGGCTGCTCAGGATGGCAACTGGCAAGATGTGTGACACACAGGCCTGCAGATAGCAGATGTGCCCAGAAGGTTCCAGGAGACCCCTCCTACCCTGCACAAGGCAGGCCATCAGCTCACCCTGAGGCACCTTGGAGGCTACTTCTTTGCACCTCCTTTCAGAGTGTGTGGAAAAGCTGTGTGCCTCTTGCCCCGGGGAACACAGGTAAAATGACTAGGTTCTGTCTATCTTATAATTTGTACTCATTTCTCCCCCCTGCCTTGCTCTTCTAGGAGGGATCATAGTAATTGCAAGCCTTATGTTTCTAATTTTAAGAATAGCTCCTTATTGGTTGTGGTTCAGTTTCTGGAGCACGGCATAGCTCAGACGCAGCCCGCAGCATCCTGCCGGGGCCCAGCTGTGCAGGAGGGATCCCCACCTCTCAGCCCCTCCTCAGCCAGCCCGCTGAGGGTCTAGACCACCCACCGGCTGTCCAGTGCATCCCTGACCTTTCCCGGTGCTGGGCTTTCAGGATCTTGCTCTCCAAAAAAAGAACCCAAGGATACAGTCATGGTTCAGCCACTCCCTAGGGTCCAGGCAGGAGCACCCAGACCCCCTCCTATGAAAAGCCCACCCCGCCTGGGTGCTGCTAGGGGACCTACCTGCGGCCGCCTTCATGTAAACTATCTCCTGCTCTGTCCCCATTTAGCCCTGACGGCCACAGAGAGCGACGGGACCCCGCTCATGGAGCAGTATGTTCCCTGCCCCGTGTGCGAGACCTCCTGGGCCCAGCACACGGACCCGAATGAGAAAGCAGAGGGTGTGCAGTACTTCGACATGGAAGACTGCGTGCTCACAGCCATTGAGCAGGACTTCATCTTCTGCCCCAGACACCCCGACCTCCCCGTGCCTCTCCAGGAGCTGGTTCCCGAGCTGTTCATGACCGACTTCCCAGCCAGGTAGGCCACCGTGCCCCTCCTCTGATTCCTACTTTCCTGCCGGCTCAAGGACGAGAAGGCGGATTCTCCTCGTGTTCGAGAAGGGGGCACTCCCAGGCCTACAGCCTCATTTTCCTCTCTTGGCAAATGCTGATTCCTACCTGCTGCCCTCAGGGTGGGCATTTGGATCCCATACATCTGTTCTTGCAGTGAGTCAACCTCTAACCTCAGATAATGACTGGGGAGAGAATGCTGGAGAAATAGAGAATGCTTTGTGGTCCCACCCAACAGGAAATGGTCACAAAATCCGAGTGCTGGGGAAAAGATGGACGGTTCTATAGTCATGGAAACCAGAAGCTATGACTCAGTGTCCCCGGAGATAATTTGACATTGGCAGTTACCAACTGTTTTGGAGTTACGAAGTCCTGTTGTTGTCTTAGTCAAAGGATTGCTATCTCTGGCTTCTTTAAAGAAAAGTAAACTTTTGGGGGGCGGTAGTAAGAATATTTATATTCTCATTTTTCCAAATTGCCCCCCATCCCAAAGAATCCATGTGGAGTCCTCTGAGATATCGCAGGATTGGGGTCGGTCTATCAAATTAAGAAATTGCTTCCTACATTGGATGGTGTCCCCCCAGAGCCCTTTCTAGTCACCCCAGTTACCTCGCCGGTCAAAATGATAATTAAACACCGCTCTTCTGCAAAATGAGCTCCCTTTATTCCTAGAACTCTTACGCGAGGGCTATCGTTTCTCGGAGACCACGTGCCGAGTTGTGTAGATGCATGAATCAGATTTTCGGGGGAGGGGGGCCCAATGAGGCATCGTCAGATGTTAGGATTTTCATTTATTTGCTGAACCTTGTTGGGTTTTATGCCCCGACTAGATCTGGGCTGTGGCATCTCCTGTATGAAATCGGGAAAGCCAGATTGGTTTGGATCGAATGGCAGGCCATAGCATGGTTCTTCACTGAAGGTACTTGGCCGGTAGTTGAAAAGCCTGACAATGTGGACGGGATTCCCAGCCCAGCAGAGGGTCCCTGGAAACTTGAGCTGGGGCCCAGCTGGGGCCCTAAAGCATCACACTCCAGGAGTTTCGGTGGGTCAGGGTTGGGGGAGTTACCAAGTATCCAGGGAGCCCTGTCCTGTGGCCCCGAGTTTACAGGAGTCCTAACAGAATGGCCTGAGGGATCCCCAGCATTCCTGCTGCTCCCCGTGCCCACTGGGGAGGCTCCCAAGGGCCCACACTGCCCAAGCAGGTGGTTTGAGGGGAGGGCACTTGGAGAAGAGCCCGGCTCCTCTGCAGCACCACCAAGGGCTCCAGGGGAGTGCAAAGCATGACGCTGAGCTGGGCAAAGGCTGAGCAGCTGCAGAATCTGTTCCTGGAAGGCATGGAAAATAACTGCCTGGTGGGGTCAGCCTATGGGGCCAGGATGGCTCCAGTGGAGGCACCTCATAGGCAGCTGGTGAGGGACCCAGAGAGACTCAGCAGAGCAGGGGGAGGTCCTGAAGTGGGAGGGCCTCTGGGCTGCCCGCCCCTCCCTCCCTGCCTCCTATCATCCCCTTCTCGCTCCCTCCCTCCCAGGAGTGACTTACGGTCTTTCCAAAAGCCCAAAAGAAATCTCCCCTTTACCTAGGATTAGAACACACAGACCAGGGAGGTCTAAACTCCCTGCCCTTGGGTGGAATCCTAGCCATCGACTGTGCACACACGGCTCGTGCCGGTCAGAAGGCGTCCGCGGCCGCTTACATCATTCCTCGCGTAATAAAAAGAAATAAGGAAACAACCAACCTAGCAGTAAATAAATGCAGCTTGTCTGATGGATGCTAGCTCTCAAAGCATGGAATCTTTGGGAAGAAAACATCCAAAAGAATTTTCTGTCTATGAGGGCCACTTGGCCTGGCTTCCCCCGGTGCTAGCCACCATGCATGCCTACGAGGCAGTTTGCATCATGAGCCCACTTTACGGAGGAAACCCAGGCTTGTTGAGGCTACATAACCTGCCTACAGCCATGGGTTATCCTGGATCTGTCTGACCCCATGGGTGGCTTTGAACTATGACTCCCTGCAGTGGAAGAAATGACCAAGGGTGTCCTCACATCCACCCACCGCCAGCCTCTCCGGGGAGCGGTAAGGGACCGGTTAGGGAGGTCTGACCCGTGTGCTGTGTTTCTGGCAGGCTCTTCCTGGAAAACAGCAAGCTGGAGCACAGCGAGGACGAGAGCAGCGTCCTGGGCCAGGGCGGAAGTGGCACCATCATCTACCGGGCCCGGTACCAAGGCCAGCCTGTGGCGGTGAAACGGTTCCAGATCAAGAAATTCAAGAACTTGGCCAATGCCCCAGCGGGTAAACAGGGCCCCGTGTTGTTTCTTTTCAGACACGTGCTCCCACGGAAGACTTGGGGAGACTGGAAGAGGAGAGGAGGGGGGACGAGGCTAGCGGAGGGCCCTGGGCAGCCGACCTGCCTTGTTCCTGGCAGGATGTGGGATAGGCCTAAAGGTCAGGCTGAGCAAAGCTTGGAAATTGTTTGGGGAGATTATTTACTTGTCTAGATGCGAGCCCCCAAGAGCACGGGCCATCCCTACAATTTCCATCTGCTTCGTGGCCGTCACAGGCCTGGCACATGGTGGGTACACACTCAGACGTCAGGTGGACCCCTTACCCCGCAGGACCCCTCTCAGCCATCGCCACTGAAGGAAGGAAGGTGGCAGTCCAGGTGAACGGATGGGGAAGCCAGCATGCGCCCTCCTTCTCTGCCACCCACACAAAGGAGGAAGGAGACACCCTCTTGCACACCAAGCACAGCTCAGAGCTGCTATCTACCTAGAACAACCCATCAAGGCTCCACACCCAGCCAGTGCGGGTACTGGGCGGCCCCCTCACTCCCAGCCGGCTGAATATCACACTTCTCACTACCCCCTGGCTTAGCATGTTCATCCTTATGATCATTAAGGTCGTTTACACTCTTGGTAGAAAAATCAGAATCATAGAGCGAGGTAGAGAAAGCAGATCAGAAAGGAAGAGACAAATTGTTACTATACGAAGAGAATGACTTCCTGCACAGAAAAATCCGAGAGAATCTACTGACAAATATGAGAGCCAGTAAAAGTTTCACGGAGGTGCCAGACGTGAGCTCAGCCTCAGAATTCAGCAGCGTTCTCGTGTATGGCAAAGACCCGTTGCTAGAATGCAGCAATTAAACTGTAAGGTGTGGAGGGACAGTGAATATATACCGTTCAGTTGAGTTCTCATTTAAATCCTAGCGAGGATGTGCATGCCTGTGTGTGAGAGAGAGAGAGACAGATCTCACTCGCTGATTCTAAATGCGTATAAAGTGACAACATCCCAAGAACAGCTGGGACAGTCCTACAGAGGGAGGCAAAGGCAAGAGGCCTGCCCAGCAGATGTCATGACTTACACCCCTGCAGACATGAAGGCAGTGTGCTCCGGGGCTCGGCCAGGCCCGCTGGGGCGCAGACACAGCCGTGCGTGTGTGTGGGAAGCTGGTACATAGTGGGGGTGACATCGTGACTTAGAGCGGAGAGGCAGACTGGTCGCTAATTGAGGCAGACCCTTGGGTCAGACTTTACGCCATAGTCAAAAAATAAATGCATAATGGCTTGAAGAGCCAATGTGAAAAACAAGTTTTATACTCAAAAAACAAATTTCGCTGGCCTACACACAGATCTGGCACAACTGATGCATTTTAACTGCCAAGGGTTTTTTTTTTTCATGCTGTTTAAACCTCCGTGTCCACAAATCCCTGATTTGAAGACCTGAACGTAGGGGAGGAATAGATTGGGATGCAAAAGGACAAGCAGGGCCTGGTGGACCCCGCTTGGTGACCTCAGGGCCAGCCACAGACCGGTGGGTGGTGTCCTGCCCCCACTGACTTGGCAGGAGAGGCCCTTTGCGAGGGGGTGGGGGCCTTGGGCCGCCACCTTGCAGGGGTTACAGCGCAGACTGGAAATTGCCCTCTCCTGCCAATAGACCTTGCTCCTCTGACCTGAGATGATGTGTCACAGGCCCGTGGTGGCCCCAGGTTTCTCTCTGGCTGAGGAGAGAGTGTTGGTTCTTTCTTGGCTACTGGCGGGGAGTCGGGTGAGCATGCCCTCAGCATCCCTGTGGCAGCTGGGGCCTGGTCACCTTCCAGTCCTGCCGCTTGAGCCAGGCTCTGGGTGACACTCAGGGATGCAGAACTGGAATAGGCTTAAATGCAGCTCCCCCGCAGCCCCTCGAGTCCCCGTGGGGCAGCTCTGCGTGTGGCAGGACCCCCACCCGAGTGGCCCTAGAGAGGGTCCCTGGGCAGCACTGATGGCCACGCTCTCCCTGCAGACACCGTGCTGAGGCACCTGCGGGCCACGGATGCCATGAAGAACTTCTCGGAGTTCCGACAGGAGGCCAGCATGCTGCACGCCCTGCAGCACCCCTGCATCGTGTCGCTCATAGGCATCAGCATCCACCCTCTCTGCTTCGCCCTGGAGCTCGCCCCTCTGGGCAGCCTCAACACTGTGCTGTCTGAGAATGCCAAAGGTACCAGTCGCGCCGAGAACATTCCAAGGGGATTGCCCGGGGCCCGGCCCCGCCAGATACAGCCCCTGGGAGGCCAGAGAGCCCATGGCCGGCAGCAGAGGCCCCAGGGAAGCAGGATCCCTGGGGCTGCCCTCCTCCTGCCTGGCCTGGCCGACTGGGGCAGAGCACACCTGCCCCATGGCTCCCCTGGCCAACTCCCTATGGGCAAAGAAAGGCACTTCACCAGGTCTACACCCTGAACGGTGGTGTTGGCAAGGCTGGAAGAGCTTATGGTTTAGAGTCAGACGGGACCGCGTTCCAAGTCCTGGTTCTCTGCCATAATCCCGTAAATCAGTACCTCGTTTACTGGCCTGTAAAAGGAGGATGGTAATAGTCCCACTGAGGGGGGCAGTTGAGGGTCTCAAATGAGGCAGCCCAAGGGGGCCTGAGCAGTAGCCTCATGCCCGCAAGCCCACCAGCCGCATAAAGCTCTCCTTTCCCCGGAACGCACAACGCGTGTCCACCATCGTTCAAACTCTGAGACCCTGGGGTCGGTTTTATCTTATTTTTTAATGAAATTTTAAAATAATTTTCCTCAGGAAATGAATAGGGAACTAACTTCCAAAGAGCTGACAGAAGGAGAGGGGTAGCAGTCTCTTGACTCAGGCAGAAGAAACGCATTAAACTCAAATCGTTTCTCCCTCAATGGAAGAGAACTTTTTTTTTAATGAAGCTCTTATCCCCACAACCCACCGCTTGACAGTAGAGCAAACTTGGCCTGCAATGAATTTTGAATCCTTGCCCTTTTAGTAAAAACACCAACAATTCCAGGCATGAAATACCATGAATGAAGCTATAACAATAAGCATCTCTCTCCTAAATACGGTTTTATTTCAGAAGGTCATTCTCTATCTCCACTGGCATCCAGCATGGGGAATGATGAGAAGTGTCCGTAGAATATAAAGTATCTGGGGAGAGAGAAGGTGAGAAAAGACCGCTGTTGTAATGGTAGTTTGGTATTTTTTTCTTCTTTGCAAAGATTCTTCCTTTATGCCCCTGGGACACATGCTCACCCAAAAAATAGCCTACCAGATTGCCTCCGGCCTGGCCTACCTGCACAAGAAAAACATCATCTTCTGTGACCTGAAGTCAGACAACATTCTCGTCTGGTCTCTTGACGTCAAGGAGCACATCAACATCAAGCTGTCGGACTACGGGATTTCACGGCAGTCATTTCATGAGGGTGCCCTCGGCGTGGAGGGCACCCCCGGCTACCAGGCCCCAGAGATCAGGCCTCGCATCGTGTATGACGAGAAGGTACCCACAGCCCGGCCCACTGTCAGCCCGGTGGCACCTGCAGCTTCTGAGCTCTGTTTCCCCGGGCACTCTCCTCTCCCTCTCCCATGCTCGACCAGGGGGGCTCTGGCTTGAACCAGAAATGCACAGGGGTCTGTGCCCACCTATGAATATCAAGGTTAACTTCTCCTTAGCTTCAGGAACAGTGAAGTCTCCGACCTCTGAAGTCTCTAACCTTGATTCAGAGACAAAGTCAAGGTGATACATAGTGGACAATGAGTCCAGGACAGAAATGGGTCTGCATTTGGCTCCCAGCTCTGCCATTTAGACATATAAAATGGGGACAGTGGACCAGCCTCCTGCGGGCTTATGCGGAGCAGTCAGAATAAGGATGGCAAAGCCTCCTGGCCCGTAGCTGCTGTCCCCAATGGCAAAGATGGCCGAGACAGCATGGCCAAAGCCAGGAAAAGAGAGTGAATTCTAACAAGACAAGCATGGACTCCCCGAGCAGCTGCATGGCCAGCCTCGGCCAAGATGTTAGCTGAATGTTTACCTTCTTCCCTGAAAGCTGTTTAGTAGATACAGGCAGGCAGACAAGCTGGAACCAGCTTCCAGCTAGTGTTAGCCCTGGTTCACCAGTCACCCAGTCCTGAAACTCCCCTGGTCTATAATTTTTCATTATTTGGTGGTTTGCAGATGAGTCATTGCCTAATTGCTTCAAGAATGACCTAAACAGCCTGTAGTCCCCATGCTGTACGTTATGTCCCCATGATATTTTATAACTGGAAGTTTGTACCTTTTGACCACCTTCAAATAAAAAAGGAAAGAGAATGACCCTAGTGGGGGTGCCTGGGTGGCTCAGTCGGTTAACCATCTGACTCTTGGTTGCGGCTCAGGTCATGATCTCAGGGTCACGAGACTGAGCTCCATTGAGTTAGGATTCTCTTTCTCCCTCTCCCGCTGCCCCTACTCCATCCCTCTAAGAAAAAGAATGACCTTAGCATGTGTGGGTTAACTCGTCACCTGCAGCTATTAACCAAAATAGAAAAGGCAAATCAGAGTAATAAAAATAAGAGCTTCTTAAGTAGCAGGTGATACAGACCAGACACCTCGAAACTAAGATTATAACAGGAACCTTCACATCGAAAACTCTCAGGTCTATGTCGGCCATTCTCCTGCTAAAACGTTACCTCTCGGTCCTCATGGAGGCCAAAACTAACTTCTCCTTTTTGGGCCCTTTGATGACATTAAAATTAGAGGAGTCAACATGCTGTGATTTAGGAGACATCCCCCCTTTATGATTTGCATACACTGCCCTTCTAGTGCTAAGCTCATTTAGCTGAGGGTCCATGTTCTCCTGCCTTTTCTTGAGTCTCAAGGATAAGGAGCATGGCATCCTTGGAGACCTTAACCAGTGCCTGATGGCTAGCAAGGTCTCAGTGTGTGTTTATTAGATGGATGGGTGGCTGGCTGGATGGATGCATGGATGGAAAGAAGGACGTATGGGAGGATGGAGAGGCATATGGACAGAAGAACAGATCATCGGATGGCTGGATGAATGGGTGGACGGGAGTATAGATAGATAAATATGCAAAAGGGTAGGCAAATGGGTGCATGGATGGATAGATGGATGATAGATGAAGAAAAGTAGGGGGGGGAGGGGGAAGGGAGGGAGGAGGGAAGGACTGGAAGGTGGAAGGCTAAAGGGGCAGAATAATGGATGGTCAGATGGTTGGTTGGATGTTTGGACAGGTGGGGAGTGATGGATGCATTCATGGATGGATTGATGACCGTCTCCCTTTGGGCAGGATCCCTGGTCCGATTGTGTCTTCTGCTCCCTCCATCACAAGGCCAGCTTATGAAAGCTGCTGGGCCCAGGCAGGGGACCTGACTTGGCTTGCCTCTTTGCCCAGGTAGACATGTTCTCCTATGGAATGGTGCTCTATGAGTTGCTGTCGGGACAGCGGCCAGCACTGGGCCACCACCAGCTTCAGATTGCCAAGAAGCTGTCCAAGGGCATCCGCCCTGTCCTGGGACAGCCAGAGGAGGTGCAGTTCCATCGGCTCCAGGCCCTCATGACGGAGTGCTGGGACACGAAGCCTGAGAAGGTACCTGAGGGCCCGGGGCCTGGGGGCCTGGCACCTCCTGCCCCTGTGGTGGAGGCTCTGGATCTCCAGAGTACATGTGTATGTCTACTTGCCCATCCTCGCTAAGGCTCTGGATCTCCAGAGTACATGTGTATGTCTACTTGCCCAACCCTTCTCTGCTCACCTCTTCTAGAAAGAGATAGATAGATATTGCTCCTCATACATCCAGCTTATTTTCTTTGCATGCGTGTTACTCTCGGGAAAAATGAGCTCTCCTTTCCTCCCCAGCCTCTGTGTCACACCATCAGGCAAGCATAGCATCCCAACCCCTTTATAGCAGTAGAGTCCCCACGCGAGAGCAGAGAGAATGTACGCATCTCTTTCTAGAGTAATGGGGAGCAGGTTTGCTTGTGAGAGCAGGAATCATGATGTCATTTTAAAGCTTAGCTGTTTGGGGGGAAGAGGCCAGTGGTTTCAAGGTTAAAAGGCATTTATCAAATTAGAGGGTGCGGATTTAATGAACTGGGAGTAAAATAAGGTCTGAGAAAAATTCCCCATAAGGTTGTACGTCCGTGGGCATGGGAGTTGGAACATCAGAGTTTAAGCTAACCTGACCACCTAAGTTCAGGTTGCTAAGGAGAGTGATGACCCAGGCTGCCAGACACTCTGGCCCCTGCAGTTGTCTTGGCCTCTTGTTTTGAGCAGTTCCTAGTCCTTCCTCCCTTGTTCAAGACCATCGGTTTCACGGGCAGGATAGGCATCCGTCTGGTCGTAAATGACTCTTGCTCACAGCTCCGGTGGCCTCTTTCCCTCAGCGACCGCTGGCCCTGTCGGTGGTGAGCCAGATGAAGGACCCGACCTTTGCAACGTTCATGTACCAGCTACCCTGCGGGAAGCAGACCACCTTCTTCTCCTGCCAAGGCCAGGAGTACATGGTGGTGTTCTGGGACGGGAAAGAGGAGTCCAGGTAATGTCCCGAGGTTGGCTGTGCCCTGCTAGTATCGGGGGGGGGGACTGTGGAATTGGGGAGCAGGCAGGGATGACCACGGTGAGAAATGTCTAGTGGACAGTGGGTTAAAAGCCTGATGGAGTTCACTCCAGAGAGAAAACTTGAGTCCACACAAATAGATAGGCATGTAGGCATTTGTGGTTAAGAGAAGCAAAGAGAAGGTGGGGTCTGCCAGGGTGCATGGGGTCAACAGAGGGCTTTGCTTTTTGTACTTGTTTTTTTCCTTCTTCATCCCCATCCCCTATTTCACCCATCCCCCCCGCCCCCTCCCCTCTGGCAACCACCAGTTTGTTCTCTGTGTTTATGAGTCTGTTTCTGTTTTATTTTTTCTTTTGTTTTTTAGATTCCACATGTAATTGAAATCATATGGTGTTTGTCTTTCTCTGACTTATTTCACTTAGCATAACACCTCCACGTCCATCCATGTTGTTGCAAAGGCCAAGATGTCATTCTTTTTTATGGCTGAGTAATATTCTACGTGTGTGTGTGTGTCTGTGTGTGTGTGTATGTGTGTGTACCACATCTTTATCCATATGGATGGACACTTAGGTTGCTTCCATATTTGGCTACTGTAAATAAAGTTGCAATAAGCGTAGGGGGATGCATATATCTTTTCTTTTTTTTTTTTTTTTTAATTTATTTGAGAGAGAGAGCACGCACGAACGGGGGGTGGGGGGCAGAGGGAGAAGCAGACACCCGGCTGAGCAGGGAGCCCGATGCTGGGCTCAATCCCGGGACCCCCGGATCATGACCTGAGCCGAAGGCAGACGCTTAACTGACTGAGCTACCCAGGTGCCCTGCGATGCATATATCTTTTCAAATTAGTGTTTTCATTTTCTTCAGGTAAATACCCAAAAGTGGAATTACTGGATCATATGCTATTTCTGTTTTTAATTTTTTGAAGAACCTCCGTACTGATTTCCAGAGTGGCGGCGCCAGTTTATACTCCCACCCAGAGTGCACGAGGGTTCCCTTTTCTCCACAGCCCCTCCAACACTTGTTGGTTCTTGTCTTTTTGATACTAGCCCTTCTGACAGGTGTGAGGTGATATCTCATCGTGGGTTTGATTTGCTTTCCCCTGATGATCAGTGATGTTGAGCATCTTTTCAAGTGTCTGTTGGCTATCTGGATGTCTTCTTTGAAAAAAATGTCTTTTGAAGTCCTCCGCTCATTTTTTAATCCGATTGTTTTCTTGGTGCTGAGTTGTATAAGCTCTTTATATATTTTGGATATTAACCCCATATCAGATTTATCATTTGCAAATATCTCCCATTCAGTAGGTCGCCTTTTCGTTTTGCTGATGGTCTCTTTTGCTGTGCAAAAGCTTTTTAGTTCGATGTAGTCCCAGTTGTTTAATTCTGCTTTTGTTGCCCTTGCCTCAGGAGACAGATCCAAAAAATACTGCTAAGCTTGATGCCCAAGAGTTTTTTTTTTTTTTTTTAAAGATTTTATTTATTTATTTGACAGAGAAAGACACAGCGAGAGAGGGAACACAAACGGGGAGTGGGAGAGGGAGAAGCAGACTCCCTGCCGAGCAGGGAGCCCGATGCGGGACTCGATCCCGGGACTCCAGGATCATGACCTGAGCCGAAGGCAGTCGCTTAACCAACTGAGCCACCCAGGCGCCCCGATGCCCAAGAGTTTACTGCCTCGGGCGCCTGGGTGGCTCAGTCGTTAAGCGTCTGCCTTCGGCTCAGGTCATGATCCCAGGGTCCTGGGATCGAGCCCCGCATCGGGCTCCCTGCTCGGCGGGAAGCCTGCTTCTCCCTCTCCCACTCCCCCTGCTTGTGTTCCTGCTCTCGCTCTCTCTCTCTCTCTGTCAAATAAATAAATAAAAATCTTTAAAAAAAAAAAAAAAGAGTTTACTGCCTCTGTTTTCTTTTAGAAGTTTTATGGTTTCAGGTCTCACCTTTAGGTCTTTGAGTTTATTTTGTGTATGGTGTAAGAAAGTGGTCCAGTTTCATTCTTTTGCATGTGGCTGTCAAGTTTTCCCAATACCATTGATTGAAGAAACTGTCTTTCCGCTCATTGTGTATTCTTGCTTCCTTTGTCATAGATGAATTGACCACGTAAGTTTGGGGTTATTTCTGGGCTCTTTATTCTGGTTCTGTTGATCTATGTGTCTGTTTTTGTGCCCATACCCTCCTGTTTTGATTACTGTGGCCTTGTGTATAGTTCAAAATCAGGGACCGTGGTACTTCCAGCTTTAGTCTTCTGTCTCAAGATTTCTTTGGCTTTTCGCAGTCTTTTGTGGCTCCATACAAATTTTAAGATTATTTGTTCTAGTTCTATGAAAAATGCTGATGCTCTTTGATAGGGATTGTATTGAATCTGTAGATTGCTTTGGTAGTGTGGACACTGGAACAATATTGATTCAACTAGTCCATATACATGTGTCCATTTATTTGTGTCCTCTTCAGTTTGCTTTATCAATGTCTTAAGTTTTCAGAGTACAGGCCTTTCACCTCCTGGTTTAATTGTATTCCCAGATATTTTATTCTTTTTGGTGCAACTGTAAATGCAATTGTTTTCTTAATTTTTCTTTCTGCTAGTGTGTAGAAACACGACAGGTTCCTGTATATGAATTTTGTACCCTGCAACTTTTCCGAAGTCATTTATTAGTTGTAATAATTCTCCCATCCTGGAAGGACTCTGTTTTAAGATGGGTGCTATTTGCAGCTTGATGGCAGAAGAAGTAAATGATGCCGGGGGTCAGGGAGAGAGGACGGTGACTGGGGTGGAGTTGCTGAGTAGTGAGAGGGGTGGGGGACCCAGAGCCAAGCAGGATTGGGGCCCTTACATGAGAATTTGTGGGCCTTCCCTTCTAGTCGCATCTTTTTCTCAGGGAAGTGGCAGGAAGGACGAAAGCATGGGGAGAGGTTTTGAATATTCGAGAAGATGACGTGTGACATGAGCACTAGCGCATGAGACCAGGGTGGTTGCAGGACAGCACTGAGGCCCGCTGGAGGTTGGAGGTCAGGTGTTGGAAATGAGGCTCATCCACAGGGTTATGTGTCCCCAGCATGGTTTGCTGTCCACAGATTGCAAGATAGGCAACAGTTGGTTTTAAGCAGAGTTGGGTTTTTGGCAGGAGGGAGAGAAGGGTATGGGTGGTGGAGGTATTTTCAAGAGGGTCATGACAGAGATGGATCATGGAACCTAAGTGGGGCCATAAAGTGGATAAGGAACAATGGAAAGTACCAGAGAATCCTAGATCTTAGCAGAGTGTAAACAAAACCAAAAACCCTGTGTTGAGTTATGATAGTAGGTGGAATGTTCTGGAAAACTCAGAGGTAGAGGTCAGAAAATAGATCCTTGACACTGAGTAGGTGGGAGGGGTGCAGATATTAGTAAAGCCGGGATCCGATGTGCAACTTAGGGAGAGGGTGGCTGGGGTAAAGTGGGAATAAGATCACTGGGAAACGAACAGGAAGTCACAGAACCAAGATGCCAGGGTATTGGAAAGATAGACTTTGCAATCTCCAAAAACCCATCTGGTGAGATCCTTCAGTCCTGGTCAGAGTATGAGGTCTCTCCCCTAGTGGGACATCTTCAGAGTCACGAGAGTCACGGGGACTGAGTGTTCTGACATAAGACATGGTCTAAGAAACCATGCCCTAAAGAAATATGTATATTTGTGCGTGTGTATATTTATTTATTTTTAACTAATATTTATATATGTTTTCAGTAATTACATTGCCGGGCATTGCACATTGTGATATTTGGCATGCAAAGTATGAAAGATAGGTTAAATTAAAAAAAACCTGTACTTCTGAATTTAAATTTTTCGATTCATGATAGATTTTATCTTTAAGAAAAATAAACTCGTGTTTCCTAGTCCTGCCCGTTGAAAAGGCCTAACAATAATGACCGCCTACAAGTGATGACCCCCGGGACCCAGGTGGTGGTCTCTAAGTGCCAGAGGGAACCAGGGCTTATTTGAGAAGTGGATGACTCCAGGTCTGGGACAGGAAGATGGCCAGAGTATCTGACACACCAGAATCAAGGATGCCATCAGATACTCGTGAGGGTAGATTAAAGGGTTTTAGGAGTCAACCCAGAGAGGTTCCTACTGGCCAAGGATAGGGCAGTCGGCCATTAGTAAGAAGAATTGCAGTGGGTTGAGACACACCAAATTTTTAAAATTCATGCGTTTCTAATGCTACTTAATAAAAACAAATAAACTGGGGCGCCTGGGTGGCTCAGTTAAGTGTCCAACTCTTGATTTTGGCTCAGGTCATGATCTCGGGGTCTTGAGATCAAGCCCTGCGTCGGGCTTCACGTTCAGCAGGGAGTCTGCCTGAGACTGTCTCTCTCCATCTCCCTCTGCGCCTCCCCCTGCTCATGCTCTCTAAATAAATAAATAAATAAAATCTTAAAAACAAAAACCCCTCACTGATCACCATTGAAGGCTCCTAGAGAACCAACCCATTATTTTGAAAACTAGTATATACAGAAAGAATCAAGGTTTTATTCTGCCTTTCCTATGTGAACTCTACCCCAAGGTCGCAAAAGAGAGAAAAGGAGGAAGTTTCTCTTTTTAGAATAAATGAAGCTAATAAATGAAGAGGGAATGCCAGAAATAGAATGTCAGCCTTTTGCAATCTCTACTGAAATAGTGGGTATAAGGCAGTGATCATTCATGGTCACAAAAGGAGTGAGAATGGGACATTCCCAGTAGAAATCCACACCCCCAATCCCCCAATGAGGAAATGTTCTTACCTTAAAAAAAAAAAGCAAACAGAATCTGATCAAGACTTGAGATTGGGAGCAGGGGGATGAGGCAAATGGCACCCCAGGTATGTGGGGACCACACAGGACACCCCCAGAATCCTCAGCGTATAACCTACCAGAGAAAAAAGAGAAAGGGGAAGGGGAGAAGCCAGTCAAGAGACTGAGAGACATAAAGACCCGTGGAAGTGTGGGCAAAAGATGTGTGTGACCTGGGTAAATAACTTCAGTCTCCGCCTCAGACAGTGAGGACACTGGATGCCCATGGGGGACGGGGGCGGGGTGGGGGGGACAGAAATGCTAAGGGAAGGCCAGTTCCAGGGAGCAAACAGTGGCCCTCATAAACGACAGCTTGTTAGTTCTCAGAGCACTTGTGTTGGGGGATGTGTTTCGAGGACCCCAGCCTACTCTGAAATGAACCCATCTATCTTTGGCCTTGACCTTGACCTTGTCTACTCAGATATTGAGGGGCTCGCCTGTTCCTGGGGTGAGGCATGTATGGCAGTGGGAGGAGGGGTGAGAGGCTTTGGTGGAGGTGCGGCCACTGGGCCCCTTCTTCACACCGGGGGGCAACTTCTTGGACCCTCCAACGTCACAGACAGAAGAGAGCCTTTCTTCCCATTGGGAATGCCCTCTCGTTGCCCGAACGTTCAAGCGAGGGAGGCAGAATCCACCTGTGCCCAGTGCCGTGAACGGTCCTCGATTCTCTCAGAACATGGTGGCCAAATTCAACCCTGGGTTCAAGGGGGTGGACGAGGCAGCTGATGTCCTCCTCCAAGGCTGCTCAGGCCAAGCCAAGAGAAGGGAGGCAGCCCCTGGCCACCGTGCACTGACCACACGATTATCGCCGACTCTAGGAACTACACCGTGGTGAACACGGAGAAGGGCCTTATGGAAGTGCAGCGGATGAGCTGTGCGGGAATGAAGCTAAGCTGCCAGCTCAAGGTCCAGAACTCTCTGTGGACAGCCACCGAGGTAACTGCCTCCATGCAGGGCTCTCATCGAGGTGGGCAACACAGGGCGCAGTCCGCGGGGGCGCCAGATTTAGCAAATAGGAACACACCATGCCCAGGTACATGTGATTACCAGATAACCCCAGCCCGCACGTGTGAGACCCCCAGAGCAGTGCCAGTAGCCCTGTGAAGCAGCAGAAGCATGTCCCCAGGGGCAACAGCCTGCCTGGTCCCTGGCGGGTGATCGGGACTCAGTCGAGGGAAGTCTCAGGTGCAGGATCCCAGCAGGAGCACCCCATTAGGCTGGTAAAGCCACTGGGTTTCTCATAACACTGCCGGGTCTACCCAGCGAATCCACTCAGCTCTGAAGGCATTTTGCCTTCACATCAAGGAAGTCAGCGGAAGGCTCAAGGAGCTGTCTTCTGAGAAATCCAGAGAGGCTGCCCCAATGGATGCTCTAAAGCTACGGAGCTGTGGGGGGCGGGGCAGGGGCAGGAGATGGTGCCGCCCGCCCAGACACACAGTGGAGGGCAGACAGACATGTCTGTAAGCATGCTCATCCCTGTGTAACCCCCAGTAGTGAAAACTTGGAAACAGTCTGAGCTCCGACAGCAGATTAGGTTGTGGGCACCCCTGGGCGATGGGCAGCGCGGAGGTGCTCAAACACGGTTCCCTCGCGGGCTCACACACGGTTCCCTCCACCCGCCGTGCATCGTTAGGAGAAAAGTGAGGAAACAGCACAGTCAGGTGGTCCCACTTCTGCCAGGAACGTGGAGACACACACACAAACACCCTGGGGAAACGGAGTCTGGGCCCCAAATCCCCAGGTGAAAATTACCCTCTAAGTAATGGGGTAGGGGCGATTTTATGTTTCTTCTTTAAATTCTTCTGTCATTTTCAACATCTCTACAAAGCATAGGAATATGCAAACGACGAACCAGAAAGCCCCAACGCATGTTGGTTCCTAAGGCACAAAGGGATTCCCAAGGCAGAAGGGACCCTGGGAGAAAATGGCAGGCATGTTCCAACCTGGGTCTCATGTTGGCTCGTCTTCCTCTGCAGGACCAGAAGATCTACATCTATAACCTCAAGGGCATGTGCCCCTTAAACACACCCCAACGGGCTTTGGACACCCCAGCGGTCGTCACCTGCTTGTTGGCAGTGCCTATTATTAAAAAGGTGAGGTCAGGGGGGAGGTGGGTGCCCAGATGTCTGACTCTCCCTTCCTCTTCTGTTGGGGGGCCCCCACCCTCGGCTTGGGGGAGGGAGGGGGTACGAGGAATGGGAGCAAAGCCAGACCCTCTTGGACCGCCAAGCGGGTCAGGTCACAGTCAGCCTTAGGGGGACAGGTCATCATTAGAGCCTTTTCAGGAACCTTTTTTTAGGAAAAAAAAAAAAAAAAAAAAGTCTGAAAACAACCCTGGAGTCGTTTAGGACCGTGCCCCATGGGCGAGGCTGGGCAGCTCGGGACCCGGTCCACCCCAGAGCCCGGGAGAACATGACACAAAGCGTTATTTAAGGCCACTGCTGGCCAGAGCCCCGGAGCCAGGGCACCACCACCCGCACGACCAGAGGGAATAAAGCCGGCTCTGTGCGGAGCCTCCCTGTCAGGGTGCTGCCCCGTGGCCGCGACAGCAGGCCCCTGCATTCTTGCATGAGCACGTTCACACCCAACCAGGCCATGGGGCTCACCGCCCTGACTGGGGCCCAGAGCCGGGGTTCAGATAGAGACGCTGCCTCTGTTTGCTTTGGCTGCTTTCTTTCCTAAATTCTGAGGATGGATTTTGATAAATGTTCTTAGGGCTTCTTGACCCTGCTGTTGAGCTAGAAGCTGGTTCGCTCGTGACCTTGGACAGCCTGGCCTCCCCAGTTCCCAAGCAGCTCCAGGTCCCAGGAAGGTGGCTTTCTGCTGCTCACGAGGCCTGGGTCCCCGCTCTGGCAGGGCTTCGGCTTTGTTCTCCTGAACTCCTCCTGCCCCACCTCAGCCCTCGCCAGGCATCCGGGCTTCGAAGCTGCCCTCTATTCCTGGCTCTGCAGAGATGCTCCAGGGAGCATTGTGCGGGTGGTGGTGCCCTGGCTGAGGGGCTCTGGCCAGCAGTGACCTTAAATAACGCTTGGTGTCATGTTCTCCCGGGCCTGGGGTGGGCCCAGCACCCAGCACCGTCCCTGCAACTTTGGCTATAGAAGATGGCATGCTTCACTCCACGGCGGAGGGCGACCCCGGGACCCTTGCGCTGCCAGCTAGGCATTTCAGAGTAGGTGTGGTAAGCGGGGGGTGTAGGCACAGGGTCCAAGAAGCGCCTCCATGAGAGGGTTAAGCTGGAAGCGATTTCTTCAAGCATAGGCTCAGCAGGCACGTATCGTCTGCTGGTGCAGAACGCCAGGTGGAGTCGCAGAGATGGACGAGACTCAGCCCTTCTGTGCGGCAGGCCCGCACCTTGCTGTCACGGAGCCCCTGTCTGATGGGGGCGGCAGGCAGCGGTGGCAAGCACACCTGCACGCCACCCACGACTGCTGTCACGTCAGTAACAAGCAGAGCTCCCGGGAAGGAGGGAACCACGTCCTGCCTCTGGAGGAGGCCGGTGTGACCCGAGGGAGAAGGCGGCCGCCTCCCAATCACACTGCAAGAAGCCAGCCTGAGCAGGGCCCCTCCCCTAGGTGCCGTGGGCCACACTCTTCCCCGGCACGCTGCTCTCCTGCTCACAGCAGGAAGGGTGGGTGGGTGGCTCTTCTGGGCCTAAGTTGCACCTGCTTTGGGTCCTGCTGGCGGCCCCCGCCTCTTTGGGAACATTGCTCCTCTGGGTGAGCTGGTGTCGGTGCGGAGATGAGTCTTGTGCCCACTCTGCTTCTCTCCTGGCCTGCGTGAGCCTCACAGGCCGTCCTGTCTTTCTCCCCGCAGAATTCCTACCTGGTGCTGGCAGGCCTGGATGACGGGCTTGTGGCGGTGTTTTCCGTGGTGCGGGGTGCCCCGGACCACAGCTGCTCCTACCTGTGCTCACACACGGCCAACAGGTCCAAGTTCAACATCCCAGATGAAGACACGCGGCAGAACCCCTACCCCGTGAAGGCCATGGAGGTGGTCAACAGCGGGTCCGAGGTCTGGTACAGCAACGGGCCGGGCCTGCTGGTCATCGACTGTGCAGCCCTGGAGATCAGCAGGAGGCTGGAGCCCTACTCGGCCCCTTCGGTGGTCACCTCGGTCGTGGGCAGCTCTGAGTGCCGAGGGGAGGAGGTCGTCTGGTGCCTGGACGACAGGGCCAACTCCTTGGTGATGTACCACGCAGCCACCTACCAGCTGTGTGCCCGGTACTTCTGCGGGGACCCCAGCCCGCTCAGAGACATGTTTCCTGTGCACCCACTGGGCCCGGAGTCCCTGGGCAGCCACGCAGCTGGCTCCGAAGAGCCCGAGGGGGACTCCATCGCGGACGTGAGCATCATGTACAGCGAGGAGCTGGGCACGCAGATCCTGACCCACCAGGACTCGCTGACCGACTACTGTTCCATGTCCTCCTACTCCCCCTCCTCTCCCCACCGGGCCCCCGCGGCCTCCTCCAGCCTGCCCTGCTCCCCAGCAAGCTCTTCCAGCGTGCCCTTCTCCACCGACTGCGAGGACTCCGACCGGCTGCATGAGCCCGCCGCGGGCTCCGACAGGTCTGAGCACGACCTGACCCCCATGGACGGGGAGGCTTTCAGCCAGCATCTGCAGGCCGTGAGGATCCTAGCCGTGAAAGACGTCATCTGGGTCCCCAGGTACGGTTCCCGCGAGCGGGGCTCGCTCCTGTGCTGGAGCCCGGAGGGATCGCTTCGGCAAACCCGAGAAGGGCCGGCGTGAGCGCGCTCACCTGCTTCCCTCCCTCCTACCCCCCACCCCCCGCCCGGGACCACAAGGCGGAGTCCCCCCACCCCCACCCCCACCCCCGGGCAGCTGTGATTCAGTTTCCCCCTGGGAAAGGCCTTTGGGGTGGGGGGGCCGGCTTCGGAGGCCTCCCAGTAACTCAATCCACTCTCACCGAGTCGGGGGGCTGGTTGCCTTGCCTCAGTGCCCGCCAGCTCCATGTGCCCCAGGGAGCAGGGCCCTGGACAAACGCTTCCCCTTCTCGGTTTTGGTTTCGCAGGCGAGGGGGCGACGTTATTGTCATTGGCCTGGAGAAGGAGGCCGGCAGCCAGCGGGGCCGCGTCATCGCCGTCTTAAAAGCCCGGGAGCTGACTCCGCATGGGTAAGCCTGGGGGCGCCTCCTTTAGGCCCTGAGCTGTGGTGTGGGAAGTCGAGGCCCCTCCGCCAGGCCACCCGCGCCCCGCCCCCAGCACAGTGGCTTCTCGCGCTTCTGTCCTCCACAGATAAATGCCACAGTAGCCATAAGGCAGAGAAGGAACAAGATGGGGTCCTCCAGGCAGCTCTTCGGGGCTCAGCAAATACCAGCGGGACTGGGCATCAGCCACGGGTCATGGCAGGCTGTTTCTGGGGTTCCCAGTGCACCTGTGGACCGAGTGTCCTGCCTGGGGTATATGTCTCCAGGGCCGGAGTCCAGCTGCAATTGAAACGGGGAGCCGGGTGATTCACTGTCCTTCCCACCGAGCAGGAGGGCCCTTCCTGGGGTGCTCCACCTGCCCAGGTAGCCCCTAGGGGAGCCACAGACCTAGCACGCACCACCACTCCCCATGCCCAAGCCCGGGCTCCGCCATGGCTCCATACCCATCTGTTGGGGGGTCCTCCCAGGAGGCAGGCCAGACTCCACTGTGCGGGTCATTCTGGGGCAAGGCAGCCTATCCGGATAAAAGGTGCATGGCTGTGGGCATGAGAGGCTGGTGTTCCCAGTGTCCCCTGGCAGCCAGCAGGATCCACGCCTCACTTGGTCTACTGAGCCCCATCCTGCAAATCTCCTTTATGGAGAAATCCCATTCGGCCTGTTTGCCCCAGAGTAGGACGACGGTGAAAGGGGAAACACCTATGGCAGGTCCCCTCCCTTGCCCGAAAGCACCGAGTGTTCTCCAAGAGTCACCGGATCCCTGGACCCCTGCTCTGCCAGTGATTCCAGAAACACGATCTGGGTTTTTTGTTTTTGTTTTTTGCTGAGCCCCGGCTGGGTTTGTGGGCTGAAGTAGTTACCAGATCACAGGTCGGGGGCGGCGGTGGGGGGGGGTGGTGCTTCTGGGGAAGAGGCAGGTCTGTAGAGCCCAGGCCTGTGGACCTCAGATCACCCATCATTAGTGTCCCTGAATTTTTCACTGGTGGTGTTTTTCCTATTCAGCCCCCAAAGGCAGGTTTACCGGGAGCCAGGCACACTCTTTGTAGGGAGAAAGCAGCCCAGGCAGCCAGCTGACGGGAGGGCCGTAGCCCGATCCCACCAGCTTTTGGCCGTGCATCTGAGACACTATTCCCGCGGCAGATAGCTAGTGAGTGTCCGTAGCGTGCAAGGGCCCGAGGAGGCCAGAGGCCCTGCACGTCATACTGGTTTGCGTGCTGGCCCCGGGGCAAGGCGGGGAGTGCTGGTACATGGGCTGCCCGGTCCGACCAAGGCCCAGCAGGAAACGTGTGGTGTGTGCACAGATCAGCAAAACAATCCACAATCTCAAAAAAAGCAAATGCCTCCGGTTAGGGCACTTTGGAACGGGTTTCCACCGGACCTACTGCCCTGCATTTCCAAAGCACTGGGAACACGGCGTGGGAGGAAGAGCGGGGCCTGGGCTGACGGCGAGGGAGCTGAGTAGGTGCTTCAGATCCACTGGGGGCCGATGACAAGCAGCAGTCAGAGTTGATGGTGCTTTCTGGACACTTGGGGGCCGGGGTCCCGTGACGGAGGCTATCTGTTCTCGTAGCAGCTGTGGCCTCCCATGGAACGAGTGCCTCACAGACGGTCCCCACGCCCACGAAGGGATGCACTAGGCTCTCCTTCAGTTAGGAAGCCTCTGCCCACAGGCGGGACCCCCGGGGGAAGCAGGTGCATCAGAGCACATCCCTGTTGCCAGGCCAGGATGTCCAGATGCTCGCCCCCCAAGCCAGGCTCCGAAGAAGGTGCAGACTGAGGGGCCTGGCCCCGACCAAGTGGGGACCCCCGCAGGTTTTCTCAGACCCCCCCTCCCTCTGTAGGGTGCTTGTGGATGCAGCCGTGGTGGCAAAGGACACAGTCGTGTGCGGCTTTGAGGACGAAAACACGGAGTGGTGCCTAGCTGTCTGGAGGGGCTGGGGCACTAGGGAGTTTGACGTTTTCTACCAGTCCTACGAGGAGCTGGGCCGACTGGAGGCTTGCATGCGGAAGAGAAGGTGATTCCTGTGGAATGACAGTCGTGGAGACCCGGCTGCCCCGGGCCAGTGGCTTGACCCCCCTGCCTGCAGCCTGCCGCCCCCCCTGAGGACCCAGAAGATGGAGTGGGTTCGCCCATGAACCACTTGCTGCTAGAAGTGCCGAGAAGTTACCACCCTGGCCGTGGTCTGGGGGGCTCCCCGGTTCTCCAGAGCAGAGTTAGCTGCCTACCTCCATTCTCCCATTGCTGGTTTTACAACCCAAGAGAAGACGGTGGGGCCCAGTTGGGAGCAACTCCCCCTGCCTCCTCCACCCACTTCCAGGAGCAGGGGACGGGGATCCCGCTCCACACTGGGTCACACAAAGCGGGGCCGGGTCTTCACGGCACAGTTCCCTCCCTAGGTCTGGGAGGCATTACACTAGAGGCTCTCAGCTGGGGAGCAGTTCGGGACAGGGGAAGAGGGGGCTGTGACCTCTGCCCCTTCCCCGAGTGGCCTCCAGGCTCTCAGCACATTTCACAAGCCCCTGGGGGCTCCAGTGCCCCAGGGCCCCGCTTGGGCAAGCTGAGATCAGATGTCTCCCACTCAGGAAAGTCTCTGTGTGAGAAGCCCTCAGAAGGACCATCGGGGAGGAGCGCTGCCCAGTCTGGGGGAATGAATGAGTTCCTTTAAGTGACCCAGCCGGAAAGCCAAGAGCTAACGCAGGGCTCAGAGCACCCACTCAGCCTCTACATTCTTCTCCCGCCGACAAAAGGCAGGGGAAACTCAATCATCAGGACTTAAGAAAGGGCCGTGTGTTTATAGCTTTGTAAAGTAAACTTGGACACAGCTGAAGCACAAGCCCTGTCTGTTTGCACATAATAATCTTGTTTATCACTTTAACAAATTAAGTAATAGCTCAGTGGTTAGGCCCCGGTTGTGAAATCACATCGTATGGGGCTTCTACCAAATTATGCATCAGCATTGACTACACACATGTACAGCAAAGTCTAAAGAGCAAAATTGTTAATGGGGGGTTTATGGGTCTGACAGCGACCGTTTTTATAAATTACGCACACACACATGCACACGTACCACATGGTTCCCAAGAGGAATCACTTAAGGCTGCTGACCCCAGAACGGCGGTGTGAACATGAGGTCATACTCAAGTTCAAGTTGTTGACCTTTTCCTAAAATTAAGTTATAAAAATCAAACTTAAGATTGGCTGGGATATGCGGGCAAATGTGGTTCCTTTTATCTGAAAATAAACGGATTCTCATGAGAATGATGTCACAGTCTGTGTCTGTAGAGTGAGTCGTTAGGGACAGGCTCTATCCAACCCAGGCCCACTCGCTGCCGGGGTGGAATGGGCAGCCCCCCCTTGCCCACAGCTGCCCCCATGCAAGCAGCCCCCTAGCAGCTTCCGTGAGCAGAGACAGCTGCTCTGTCAGCCTCAGCCGCCCCACTTTGCTGGCCTGGGCATCGAGTCCAACAGGGGCTCCGGGCCCGTGCCTCCTGCCCACGTCACTGCCACGTCCTGCCCCGGTCCCTCAGCTGGGCCTTGGTGCTCACCGCTCTCCTTCCCTTCCCATCCCTGCACCCCATAGCTGCCCAGTTGCCCCCCAAATGCAAACCGGGTCCTGTCTTTCTCCTGCCCCCATCCCGCCCTCTACAACCTGAAGCCAGACTGCTAGGCTGATGCTCAGGGCCCCCACGATCCCGTCCTAACCCACATTTCTGACCTGGCCTCCTCCCAGCGTGAGGCCCAAGCTGCTGTGAGGAGAGGCCAGGCCTTTAGCCCACGGCCTCACGGAGCCGGCTTAGGGCAGCTCTTCACAAAAGTTAGAAACCATGCAGGAGGGGCGCCTGGGTGGCTCAGTTGGTTGAGCGACTGCCTTCGGCTCAGGTCATGATCCCGGAGTCCCGGGATCGAGTCCCATATCGGGCTCCTTGCTCAGCAGGGAGTCTGCTTCTCCCTCTGACCCTCCTCCCTCTCATGCTCTCTGTCTCTCATTCTCTCTCTCGCAAATAAATGAAATCTTAAAAAAAAAAAGAAAGAAAGAAACCATGCAGGAAATGGTTTCACTACATAAAAATTAGAAACTTAAATGGAAAAACTACCACAAAGTCAAAAGACAGTCAACTGGGAAAAAAATATTGGTGACAAATGAGAGAAAAAATAGCTAATTTATCTTATATACAGAGAGTTCGTGCCTATCGATAAGAAAGAGAAAACACAAAAGGAAAACAGGTAGAGGACATAAATAGCACTCAACCTCACCCAACAGTTAGGAAGTAGTCATGAGGACAGCAACAAAATGTCATTTACTATCCTCATGTTGGCACTCCTGCGGAGATCTGAAGACACCACGTTGGAAGATCCACATGTGCAAAGGCCCTGTGGCGGGAATGAGCTGCTGTGCTAGAAGGACAGATGAAGAGCTGGTGGGACTGGAGCGTTTGGAAGAAGGGGCAGCTCAGAGGCCCGCTAGGCATGGCTTTATAGGCATGGATCGCCATCAAAGCTACTGGTAGTTTTAAGCAGGGATGTTTGATGACCTAATTGTCTTTAAAAACCACTTCAATGAGTGCAAAGTGGGCTAAAGGGGAGTTAACCGACAGCTGGGCCACCCCTTAGAGTTAGCAGGCCCACTTAAGCATTTGATCCTGAACTTCCCGTGAAAGGGCCCAATGCAGCAGAACAAGAATGTCATTGCGGCATCGCCTATAAGTGGCCCCAAACAGGAAACAACCTAAACCTCTAGCAGGAGGAAAGTCAAAAATGCCTGAACCTCCAGCCCTGCTGTACTCTGCAGCTGGTCAGAGAAGGGGGCGGTGCTAACGATCCTGCTCCGACATGATCTCCGGGGTATAAAAAATGCATTGTTTTCCTAAAAAGCAACTCACAGTGTGGTGTGTCTAGAGTTACTATTTGAGTGAAAAATGTTGTACAGCTCCGCGGGCACGCACAGGGGAAATATCCCAAAGGATGCCCAAGAGTCTGGTAGACATTGGTTGCCTCTGGGAAGGAGAATTGAGGGCTGGCGTAGAGTGGAAGGTCCTTAGGTTTTGCTTTATACTTCCCTCGCTGCACTATTTGAATTATATATAAGCCTTTCCATGATGGTAAGCCAGGCTGGGAGGGGACTTCTCCCCTGGACCCCAGGAAGGACACACCTTGGCCTTGGTGTGCAGAGGTCATGGGAAGTGCCCATGGAGGGTATCAAACCCAGGGGCGGGACCAATAATCTGTCACATCCGTCTGACCTCATGGCATGGCTCAAGCAGAAACCCCACCCCCACCCCTGGCTGTCCTTGGGATGTAGGCAGAGAATCCCAGGCTGAGGAAGACAGGTGGGAGGGACTGGGGACTGTTGACAAAGGCCAATGGACTCTGACCCTGGTCTGCCCTTGCCCTGGCATTGTGAACACGTGCAGGCCAGCTGCCGGGTCAACACCCCCCGCCCCCAGCAGATGAACACCCAGCCTCCTCCCACCTCCCGCCACCACCCTGCACCAGGGAAAGCAGCA
The DNA here is from genome assembly GCF_002201575.2 of Neomonachus schauinslandi. NCBI lineage: Eukaryota > Metazoa > Chordata > Mammalia > Carnivora > Phocidae > Neomonachus > Neomonachus schauinslandi. Next base: position 124,431,717 of record NC_058411.1, on the reverse strand, counting down.
GCTTTTCTTACGACCCGTCACCGGCTGGTCACCATCTTCCAGGGCCACCGGTTACTCGGAGTCTCTGCAATGCCCCTACCTGGAGGTGCACTAGACCCCACCTCCCTGCACAGCCCCTCAGACAATGGGAATGGGTCCTGCTTTCTCTGCTGTTCCTCTTGCAGAAAGTATCTGCTGAACCTCCAAGGAGGCATGGGGACACAAAATCCCCCCACTAAGGCTACAGAAAAACAGCATCGTGAACCCCCTCTAGATGCCGGCAGACTGATGCCCCGGAAGAAGCCACAGCTTCTGGCTTGTCAGGGCCTGGGGCCTCAAACCCTCTGCCTCCCTGAGTGCCTAGTGATATTTCCCATCCTGGGCAGAATGGAGCAGCCTTGAAGGAAATAGGGGCAGGGAGGTGGGGGCAGTTAAGTAAAATAGCCCTTAGAGAACCACTGGCAGAAACTGCTCAGTAACAGGCCCTGCTTTTGTTGGTGCATCATTTCTCAGCCTCCCTTACAGGGAGGGGCGGGCCTGGGATGGAGCTCAGCCAGGGATGATGTGGAGATGGCTGAGGACAGCTTCAGGGAAGCACCATCAAAGGGCTGACTCAGTGGGAGCCCCTTCAGCCCTGCCCCTGCCTCCCCGGTCCTCAACAGAGCATGAGGGCAGGGCCTTCTAGGGATGCCAGGAAGACCTTGGAACAGTGATGGAGAGGCAGCCCTCCATGCCAGCCCTAGATGCTGACCTCCAGTCTCCTCATTGCCTCATGGACCAGGAAATCACTTCCTTGTTTAAACCAGTATTTTCCAGCTCTCCACTACTAGCAGCCCAGTGCGATTCCTAAATGTTCAGGTGTATCTTCCACTAGCACAGCCCGAGCCCCTAGGCAAACAAGGGATGCTCTCAGGCTGTCCTTAACAAGCTCAGGCAGAGGGACCTGCGCAATGATGAACTGGAACATTCTGTGGCCAGACCCGCCCCAAGAGTGGACATGGTCTCTAGATCTTTTCCCTGGAACAACCACAATTACAAAGAGGTCAGGATTGCATCCTAGTCACCCAAAGGCCAGCTTTGATGTCCTGCAAGTTTAAACCTTCAACTCTGAGCAAGCTACCCCACCTCTGTGGCCCTGATGTCTTCTTTGTGAAATGGCATGACAACTCTCACCCTGTCAGGATCAGGAGAGACAGTGTATGTGATAGCCCCAGCCCAGCCCCCTCCCCAGGGCCAGGACGCCCTCCCTGCCCCCCAGTCATGACCACCCTCTCCTCTGTCATTACAATCTAGGAAGGCTCAGAAACACTTGGAAGAACTATGGCTATGAGTAAGAAGGGGGTTCATGTGAAACAAGGTGTAGGGGTTGGGTCAGTTTTATAGTGAGTACTCAGTTTTGTAACAGATGGAGCATTTTGTGTATGTTTTATCTGATTCTTAGGGTGTTTAAAGCACTGAAGGTAAACTAATATTTTAGACTTTGATTACAGCAGTCAGCAAGAGAAGAAGAAAGGAAAAAAGAAACTACAAAATAGGCAGAAGACAATTAATGAAATGGCAATAGTAAGTCCTTATCCAGAATTACCTTAAATATAAATAGATTAAATACTCTAATCAAAAGACAATGAATGACTGAATGGATAAAAAACAAGACCCAACTAGGTGCTGTCCACAAGAGACTTTACTTCCAACTTTAAGGACACACATAGGCTAAAAGTGAAGGGATGGAAAGTGATAGTCCATGCAAATGGAAACCCAAAGAGAGTAGAGGTAGCTAAACTTAGATAAAATAGGCTTTAATTCAAAAACTGTAACAAGAAACAAAGAAAGTCATTATATAATGATAAAGAGGTCAAATCATTAAAAGGGTATAACAATTATAAAGATATATGCACCCAATATCAGAGCACCAAAATAAATAAATATTAACATTTCTAAAAGGAGAAATAGATAACTATACACTAATAGTAGGGGATTTCAATACCCCATTTTCAACAATGGACAGATCACCCAGACAGAAAGTCATTAAAGAAACACTGGACTTGAACTACACTTTAGAGTAAATGAACCTAACAGACATATACAGAATATTTCATCCAACAGCAGCAGAATACACATTCTTCTCAAGTGCATACAGAACATTCTCCATGATAGATCATATGTTAGGTCACAAAATAAGTCATAACAAATTTAAGAAGATTGAAATCATATCAGTATATTTTCTGACCACAGTGGTAAGAAACTAACATTAATATCAGGAAGAAAACTGGAAAAATCACAAATATGTGGAAATTAAGCAACACACACCTGAACAACCATTGGATCAAAAAAGAAATTGAAAGGGAAATCAAAGAATATCTTGAAACAAACAAAAATGGAAACACTATATACCAAAACTTATGGGATACAGCAAAAGCAATTCTAAGGGGGAAGTTTACAGAGATTATGCCTACAATAAGAAGAGGGAAAAAATTTTAAATAAGCAATGTAACTTTACACCTCAAAGAACTAGAAAAAGAATAAACTAAAAAATAAAGTTAGCATAAAGAAGGAAATAACAAAGATCAGAACAGAAATAAAAGAAACCCAAGACTAGAAAAACAGTAGAATACATCAATGAAAATGAACTTGCTTTTTGAAAAAAGAAAATTGGCAAGTGTTTAGCTAGACTAAGAAAAAAATACTCAAATACATAAAATTAGAAACAAAAGGGGTGCAGATTACAACTGATACCACAGAAATACAAAGGATCATGAGAGCCTACAGTGAACAATTATACCACAACAAATAGGATAACCTTGATGAAATGGATAAATCCCTAGAAACATACAATCTACCAAGATTGAATCATAAAGAAATAGAAAATCTGAACAGATCAATAATGGGTAGAGATTGAATCAGTAATCAAAAATCTCCCAACAAAGAAAAGTCATTCACTAGTGAGTTCTACCAAACATTTAAAGAAGAATTAATACCAATCCTTATCAAATTCTTCCAAAACATTCAGGAGAAGAGAGCACTTCATAACTCATTTTATGAAGCCAGCATGACCCTTATGAAGCCAGACAAATACACTATAAGAAAATAACATTACAGATCAATATCTCTGGTGAAGACAGCTGCAAAAATCCCCAACAAAACACAACAACCCTAATTTAAAAACACATTAAAGGGATCATACACCACAATTAAGTGGGATTTATCCCTGGGACACAAGGATGTTTCAACATATGCAATATCGATAGATCACATATAAGAGAATAAAGGACAACCATCATATGGTCATCTCAATAGAAGCATTTGACAAAATTGAGCATTCATTCATGATAAAACGATATTCTCAGCAAATCTGATATATAAGGAATGTACCTCAACATAATAAAGATCATATATAATAAGTTAACATCATACTCAGTAGTGAAAAGCTAAAAACTTTTTCTCAAAGACCACAAACAAAGATCCCACTCTCACCACTTCTATTCAACAAAGTACTGGAAATCCTACCCAAAACAATTAGGCAAGAAAAATAAATAAAGAGATCCAAATAGAAAAGGAAGAAGTAAAATTGTCTTTACAGATAACATGATGTTATATATAGAAAACCCTAAAGACTCCACATATAAACAAAAACTGTTAAAGCTAACAAATTCAGTAAGATTTTAGGATACAGAATCAACATGCAAATATCAGTTGTGTTTCTATACACTGAAAATGAACTCCCCCAAGAAGGAATTAAGAAAACAATCTTATTTACAATAACATTAAAAAAATACTTTAGGAATAAATTTAAGCAAAGAGGTGAAATATCTGTACAATGAAAACTATAAACACAGGTGAAAGAAATTGAAGAAGACATGAATAAAAGGAAAGATATCCCATGTTCATAGATTGGAAGAATTAATATTGTAAATATTATATAAAGTGATCTATATAATCAATGCAACCCTCATCAAAATTCAAATGGCATTTTTCATAGAAATAGAAAAAAAAATCCTAAATTTTTGTGGAACCAGAAAAGATCCCAAATAACCAAAGCACTCTTGAGCAAGAAGAACAAAGCTGCAGTCCTCTTCCTGATACCAAACTTCATGATATTACCAAGCTATAACAATTGAAACAGTATGGTACCGGCATAACAACAGACAGATGAACCAATGGGATACAATCAAAATCCTAGAAATAAACCCACCCATATATGGTCTACTAGTCTTCAAAAAAGGCACCAAGAATACACAAAGGGGAAAATATCATCCCTTCAATCAATAGTGTTGGGAAAATTGAATATCCACACACAAAGAATGAAATTGGACCTTTGTCTTACACAATACCCAAAAATCAATTCAACATGGTTTTAGACTTAAATATTAGACCTGAAACAATGAAACTCCTAGAAGAAAACAAAAGGGAAAAGCTCTTTGACATCGGTGTTGGCAATGGTTTCTTGGATTTGACTTCAAAGGCAACAAAAGCAAACACAAACAAGTGGGACTACATCAAAGTAAAAAGTTTCTTCACAGGAATCAGGAAGCAATAAGAAAGTAAAAAAGCAAGCTGAGGCACCCGGGTGGCTCAGTCGTTGAGCATCTGCCTTCAGCTCAGGTCATGATCCCAGAGTCCTGGGATCGAGCCCCTCATCGGGCTCCCTGCTCTGCGGAAAGCCTGCTTCTCCCTGCTTGTGTTCCTTCTCTCGCTGTGTCTCTGTCAAATAAATAAATAAAATCTTAAAAAAAAAAAAGAAAGAAAGTGAAAAAGCAATCTCGGGGCACCTGGGTGGCTCAGTCGTTAAGCGTCTGCCTTCGGCTCAGGTCATGATCCCAGGGTACTGGGATCGAGCCCCGCATCGGGCTCTCTGCTCAGCGGCAAGCCTGCTTCTCCCTCTCCCACTCCCCCTGCTTGTGTTCCCTCTTTCGCTGTGTCTCTCTCTGTCAAATAAATAAATAAATAAATAAATAAATAAATAAATAAATATCTTTAGAAAGTGAAAAAGCAATCTATGGAATGGGAGAAAATATTTACAGACCATAGATCCAATAAGGGTTTAATATACTAATAGGAGACTGTACAACTCAATAGCAAAAAAAAAAAAAGAAACCCTCCAAACAGCCTGATTTAAAAATGGGCAAAAAACCTGAATAGACACTTTTGTAAAGATACACAAATGGCCAGGCGCCTGGGTGGCTCAGTCGTTAAGCGTCTGCCTTCAGCTCAGGTCATGATCCCAGGGTCCTGGGATCGAGCCCCGCATCGGGCTCCCTGCTCGGCGGGAAGCCTGCTTCTCCCTCTCCCACTCCCCCTGCTTGTGTTCCCTCTCTCGCTGTGTCTCTCTCTGTCAAATAAATAAATAAAATCTTTAAAAAAAAAAAAAGATACACAAATGGCCAACAGATACATGAAAAGATGCTCAATGTCATTAATCATTAGAAAGTACAAATCAAAACAATGGGATATCACCTCACACAAATGGCCATTATAAAAATGTCAAAAGATAACAAATACTGGTGAGAATGTGGAGAGGAAGGAAGTCTTCTACACTTCTGGTGGAAATTTCGATTGGTATAGCCATTGTGGAAAACAGTATGGAGGTTCCTCAAAAAATTAAAAATAGGGTCAGTTACAGTGAAAGTCTCTGACCCAGCAAAGCGCCTAACTGTGTGTACGTGCGGGTGTGTGTGTGTGTGTGTGTGTCCGGGGCATTGGCTGGTTTGGGGCCGCACACAGGCCTGGAACAACAGGTTGTGAGGATAGGTTCCTAGGCCAACCTCCCACTGTGGAGAGGAGGGAGGCGCGTCAAACCCCCTGGGGCACAGCACCCCTCTGGGGGCCGGGGGCTGAGGGAGCTGCCACCCGGTGCCCAAGGCTTGTGTCAGGTGCCTGCCAGAGGCCTCTGGACCTTTCCTGTTGACACTGCTCGTGTGACACCCACGGACCCATGTCACCCATTCGTATGTGCATGTGTGTGTGTGCTCACACATACACCTTTCCTCACAGTGGCAGTATCAGGGATGAGGGCTGTGTCAGCCCCTGGTGGGAGAGCTCGTCTGTCCTCCAATCTGCTCAAGCCGGGGAGGAGAGCCGACCTAGAGGCCTGGCCCTGGGCATGCTCCTCTTCAGCCCCTGCACACGACGTCCCTGTCACCAGCACCAGAGCTGAGGGGCCCAGCTCCTCAGGCAACAAGGCCCTATAGAGGAGTTCCTGTCGCTCAAGGCAGGGCCCGCTGTGCGCAAAATCATGCCTGAACGTTCCCTTCAGGCCCAGGAGGGATTGCACGGAGGTCAGGGGCCAGGCCCTGAGGACCTACGAGGTAAAGGGCGACAGGCAGGAGGACTCTGAGCCAGGGCAGTATAGAGGTTGGGGTGCAGAGGCTTCCTCCGAACCCCAGCAAGGGTGGCTCCTCCGGACGTGGGCCGTCTCAGAAAGCCAGTCCGCCCCAGTTATGAGAAGCCTCTAGATGGTGCCCGTAACACCTCGGGGAAGGCCAGGGGGCTGGGCCCCGCCTCTTGCACAGCACAGAAGGAACTCGGCAGACCCTGGTGGCCAGCTGCTGGGTGCTCAGCCAAAGGATATGCTGTTTCCCAAAACATAAGAGCTCTTCTCCCTCCTTGGAGCCCAGGGGAGGAAGGGAGTGGATGCGGCCTCCCCACCCCCATTCCTTCCAGCCACCAGCTCCCCCTGCAGGTTTGAGACTCCCCTCAGTGGTTCCTCCACCCGCGGCTAGGGGGCGCCCTGCTCCCGGAGGCCCAGCCCCTGCCCTCCCAGCCTCGCCGGGGCCTGCTGATAAATGGATGCCTCCGGGCTCCTGGCCCTCTGAGGAGAGTTTGTGGGCTTGATGAGTTTACTTTACCAAGTATTCCCAAGTATGATCCCATCTGGGGAAGAAGGAACCCTGTGGCTGTGTGTGGACGTGTGTAAATACCGACACTCAAGCTGCTGGGGCGAGCGGAGACCCAGAGGAGCCCTGGCGTGCCTGGGGGGCCAGCTGCAGGAGGGGCGGCGCCCATTTTCTCCTCTGGACTTCTTGGAACTTTCTAATCGACATCTTGCGTTCTCTGTGTAATAGAAATTTTTAAGAATGTGACTTGGCTTTGCTGCATACGCCACAGGCTTGTGAAGTCTTTTCTCTGTGTATGTGCTGTGCGTATGCGCGTGTGTGGAGGGTGTGGGTGCGTATGTGTGTAGTGTGAGTCCGTGTGTGAGGGAGCGTCTGGTGTACGTGTGTGGGGTGTGTGTGTGTGTGCATACATGCGTGGTGTGTATGGTGTGGTGTGGGTGTGTGCCTGTGTGGTGTGTGTCTGCCTGCCTGAGTACGGTGTATGCATGTGTGAGTGTGTGCATGTGTGTGTGGTATGGTGTGTGTCCGTGAGTATTGTGTGTAGTGGTGTATGTGTGAGTGTGAAGGGTGTGGGTGTGCATGTGGTGTATAGTGTGTGTCCTTATATGTATGTAGGAGTGTATGGTGTACATGTATGTGGTGTGTGTGCATGTGTGGGGGGCATATGTATATGCTTGTGTGTGTGGTGTGTCTGGTGTATGTGGTGTCTGTGTGTGTGCAGGCATGGGTGTGGTATGTGCATGTATGGGTGTGTGTATCTGGGGCTGTGTGTGGTATGGGTATATATATGATGTAGGGGTGTGTGCGATGTGAGTGTGGAGGTGTGGGTGTGTATGCGGCATGTGGTGTGTGGTATGGATGTGTGTGGTATTTGGGGGTGTGTGTCTGTGTGGTATATGGTGTGTGAGTGGTGTGTGGTGCGGGTGTGTGTAGAGTGTGGTGTGTTTACACGTGCATGTGTGGCGGTGTGCGCAGCATGCGTGTGGTGCGGGGATGTGTGGTGCGAGGCATGAGGTGTGTGTGGTGTAATAGGCGTGGATCTGTGCATTTGTCATGCATGTGTAGCGTGGGGGTCCGTGTGTGCGAGCGTGTGCATGCAGGTACAGACACACAGGCTTCCTCGCTGGTGTGTGGCCCGTGGCCAGGTGCAGGCCTGAGTCGGGCCCTGTGGCCCCTCTGGGGTTTGCTCAGGTCTGAGGGTCAGCAGCACATGCGGAACAGACAGAAGGGTAGAGAGGGAGTCTGGAAAATCCAGAGAAAACTATTCCTGTGAGAGTCTCCAGAAAAAGTAGCTTCTGGAACTACAAAGATGCCACAATTCTCTCAGCGGGGACCTACTGTCCTTTCACGGTCCGCAGCTTCTGAGACCCCAAAGGCAGCAGAAAGCCCCTCTGCAGCTCACTCCATCTCAGCCCCACAGACACTGCATTCCACAAAAAACAACCTCTACACAAATAGGAAAGGGCATGGCAAGGGCTCAGTCCCAAGGCCCCAGAACGACAGCCACAGAGAGGCGGCCATCCACAGAGGAGCCTCTGGACCACGGGAAGGCTCCTGAGCCCCCAGGCCCCTTGGCTCCAGGGTGAGGCTTTGCCTGGCTCCCCTCATTCCAGAGCCTCAGGTTAAGCGCCTGGGTGGCTCAGTTGGTTAAGCGACTGCCTTCGGCTCAGGTCATGGTCCTGGAGTCCCTGGGTCGAGTCCCTGGATCGAGTGTCTGGATCGAGTCCCGCATCAGGCTTCCTGCTCAGCAGGGAGTCTGCTTCTTCCTCTGACCCTCTTCCCTCTTGTGCTCTCATTCTCTCTCAAATAAATAAATAAAATCTTTAAAAAAAAAAAAAGAGCCAAGAAAACACAAGACCCAAAGCCACACGGACAGCCACAGATACTGAGGGAGGCTGACAAGCCCAGGCAGCCCGGGACCCTCCGTGAAACCAAATGACCCTCTGAGCTCCAATGAACCCTGAATGTGCCTCTTTAGCGCAGCCACGGTGAGGAAGGCAGAGGTGCAGGGACCTCCCCGGTACGGTGAGGCCCGGCTCACGAATGGGCCTGTGGAGGACCTGCCCCACCACTGGGGTCAAGAAGGGAAGAAGGCCTGGGAGAGGCCTGGTCGAGGCTATCTGTGCAGCTAGACCATGGCTGGGGCAGAGTGCGAGGAAAACCAGTGAGTGTTTCCCAAAGATGGCCCCAACAGCCTCCCACCCCGTGTGCTTTACCACAACTGGCCTTGACATCCCTCCCGTCAAGGAGGGGAGGGGGGCCTGTGCCCCCTCCCTTGAATCTGGGGGGCTGGTGACGTGTTTACAACCAAAGGACTGCAGTGGAAATAATGTCACGTGACTTCCAAAGCTCAGTCAGAAGAGGCAATGAAGCCGGATGCTCACCTCTGGAGCCCTGAGCCACCAGGTGAGAAGTGTGACTGTGACGAGGCCGCCATGCTGTGAGGAAGCTCAAGCCACACGTAGACACCTCCTGGCGGTGCCCTGACCTCCAGCCCCAGCTGTAGTCCCAGCCGGCAGCCAGCACCGTGTGGGGGAAACATGAAGGAAGGTGCCTGCAGACGACTGCCAGCCATTGGTCACCCTTAGCTGTCACCTGAGGCCAGCCTCTCCTGTGCCCTGTCCAAATTCTGGACCCACAGAACCGTGAGCATCGGAAGATCATTGTACGCTACGAAGTTTGGGCATAGCTGGTTATCTTCTGACAGAACCTGGTACAGGGGCCAAGAAAGGTGTTCCGAAAGCTGGGCCAATCCACTCTCCTGTCCTTTTCCCTTCTGTGAGGGCCGCCGGGTCCCAAGAGGCCACGGGTCCCTTGGAGAGCTGCCCCTCCCCCTCTCTAGCAGCTCATGACCTGGGCTCTGGGCCATGGGAGCTGCGTCCTATGTCACAGCTTACCCATAAGCCCCTGAGGCCCCAGGCCCAGGGAACCGGAGTCGGCAGGTCCCGTCAGGCGGAGCTGAGGGGTAGCCGAGAACTGGCCGTTCACGCTGGCCGAGCTCCAGGGCTGGATTTGCCGTGCTGTGCTCAATGTTTCTGAGCCTGATGGATGAATGCAGCACCCACGTCCTCACGAGCGGAGAGCAAAGCCCTGCCGCCACTGACTGGTGACCTTAGAGAGGGAAGAGGCCTTCCCTATGCTCCTTGCTGTAGGCCTGGGCTCCACCCTCCTCTCCCTCAGCTACTCTCACTGCTTGGGAGTGGACAGATGAGTGGAGGTTTCCAGGAAAGGGAAAAAGGATGCCAGGTTCCCCGGGGCTACAGAGGTGGGGCTGGGCAGGGAGTGGGGTCTCCTGGACAAGTGCTCCCAATCCCGGGGACCCGAGTGGCCCACAGCAGTCAGGGCCCCAAGATGGCCGCCTTCGTTAGCCACAGATGATCTGCTCCCCCCAGGCCTCGGGGAAACCAGCAACACAGATGCCTTTATTCTGCCTGCGCCGATGCCCACCAGGGGTCCAGGGGGTAGGAGAGAGGCCCCAAGGTATGGGTTTGACTTCCCAGACTGTGCAGCCAGAAACAACCTTGACCTTCTCCCACCCCCACTGTGTACACGAGAATCAAAGGCCCAGAGGAGCAGCCAACCCAAAATGTGTTGTCACCAGGGGCAACCTGGCCGAGGGGCTTGCTTGCTCCCCGGCCTGGGAAAAAGTTGTTGTCTGGCCCAGTGGGGGCGGGTATTTGTTTTGTTTTGATTTGTTAAAAGCCTGAACCAAATCAGCTCTTTAAAATTCTGCTCCAGGACCCAGCCCCACTTGCAGACGGCCTGAAGGGGCTGATCCAGGCAGAGCGCGGACACATTCCAACAGAAACCCTCGCAGATTCCCGGACACCCGTGCGCGACTCCTGCCCAAGACCAAAGCTTCCTCCGGGTATTTGTCCCTTTCATTCCATCAGCAACTTTTATGCACGAAGGAAGTTAAAAGATTGAGTTCTTTGCTCGTGATCTGATGCAGTTGCCGTATTCTCTCTTCTCTGAACAGTTAGAAATCTGAACGGGCAGGGGTCATTTGTCATGATTTCATGTTGTCACACACATTCGATTCATTGTCACATCAGACCAAAAAGCAGCGCTAATCCAGCTGTGTGGGACAGGACTCCAGATTTCTTTGTGAGTCATGGAGATAATCATGGCAGAATTCCAGCTTCCCTCATTTCAAAAAGAAATCAAGTCAGCATCGACCGGCTGGAGGTTCCTTCCGCTCATTACATCCTGAGCATTTTGCTGGGACAAACCTGGAAGCCAGCCAGAGTGCCCAGGCCCCACCACCTTCTCTTAACTCCTGGCCATCGCCCCAGGCCTCCATCCCCCCTCACAGGGCTGCCCTGCTTCCTCATACCCCCATTCTCCAAATACCACTGCGCCCTCCACTGAGGCACCTCTAGTCTGAAGAAGGATCGCAGGGCAGCTGCTGGGCACCCACCTGCAGGGCTGAGTGAGACTGGGAGACAGGGCAGCCAAGCAGAGGGGAGGGGAGCTGGTACAACATGACCACACTGCTTCCTGTCCTCGCCAAGGGGGTGTCCTCCTGATCCACCCCGATCATAGGGATCCCAGAGGCAGCTAATGACGAGACCTTGGCAATCTAGTCATTACCCACCGCTTTTTCCCCAGTTGATTGTCACGTTTTTAAAAGATTAATAATACCAAATATTAGTGAGGATGTAAGGAAATTTTACCCTTTGTATACCACCAGCAGAAAGGTAAGTAGGGGGCGCCTGGGTGGCTCAGTCGGTTGAGCGACTGCCTTCGGCTCAGGTCATGATCCTGGAGTCCCGGGATCGAGTCCCGCATCGGGCTCCCTGCTCGGCAGGGAGTCTGCTTCTCCCTCTGACCCTCCCGACCCTCCCCCCTCTCATGCTCACTCTCTCTCTCATTCTCTCTCTCAAATAAATAAATAAAATCTTGGGACACCTGGGTGGCTCAGTCAGTTAAGCGTCTGCCTTCAGCCCAGGTCATGATCCCAGGGTCCTGGGATCGAGTCCCGCATCGGGCTCCCTGCTCCGCGGGGAGCCTGCTTCTCCCTCTGCCTCTGCCTCTCTCTCTCTCTCTCTCATGAATAAATAAATAAAATCTTTAAAAAAAATTAAAATAAATAAATAAATAAATAAATAAAATCTTTAAAAAAAAAAGAAAGGTAAGTAGGAATGAGAAGCCTTTAAACATTCAAATCCACGTACCCTTGGACCCAACGCTTCCATTTCTTCATAGGTTTTTTTCTTTCGGTTTTTTTTTTTAAAGATTTGTTATTTTATTTTATTTTATTTTTAGAGAGAGAGAGAGATCATGTGAGCAGGGAAAGGCAGAGGGAGAAAGAGAATCCCAAGCAGGCTCCACACCCAGCCCAGAGCCCGATATGGAGCTCAATCCGACGACCCCAAGACCTGAGCTGAAATCAAGAATTGGACGCCTAACTGACTGAGCCACCCAGGCACCCCTTCATATGTTTTTTTCTAAAGAATATGTCAAGGCACTGCATATGTAATAAAAAAATAATGATGAATAAGGTAAAATAGGACAAACAAAATTTTTTTAATTGGATATGAGGGTTCTAGAAAATTAAGAGGCACAAAACTACACCTTTAGGATAGCTATTATAAAAACCAAAAAAAACCCTGAAAATAACAAGTTTTGGCAAGGACGTGGAGAGAAGGGAACCCTTATGAGCTGGGGGTCGGAATGCAAAATGACATAGCCACTGTGGAAAACAATATCGCGGTTCCCCCAAAAATTAAATGTAGAATTACCACGTGATCCAGCAATTCCACTCTTAGGTATATGCCCAAAGATCTGAAAGCAGGGACTCGAACAGGTATTTGTACAACCCTGTTCATAGCAGCATTATTCACAATAGCTAAAAGGTGGGAACAACCCAAGTGTCCATCGACAGATGAATAGACACACAAAATGTGATAAAAAAAAAAAAAGTATAGCGGGATACTGTTCAGTCTTAAAAAGGAAAAGTTCTGACATAGGCTGCCACATGGATGAACCTGTGGGATCTTGTGCTCAGTGAAATAAGCCAGTCATGAAAGGACAAATACTGTATGATTCCACCTCTATGAGGCACCTTGAGTAGTAGGTAGATTCATAAAGAAAGAACATAGGGGGGTGCCTGGGTGGCTCAGTCAGTTAAGCATCTGCCTTCAGGTTGGGTAATGATCCCAGTGTCCTGGGATCGAGGCCCACGTTGGGCTCCCTGCTCAGTGGGGAGTCTGCTTCTCCCTCTCCCTCTGCCTGCCACTCCTCCTGCTTGTCCTCGCTCTCTTTCTCTCTCTGTCAAATAAGTAAATAAAATCTTGGGGCACCTAAGTGGCTCAGCTGGTTAAGCGACTGCCTTCAGCTCAGGTCATGATCCTGGAGTCCCGGGATCGAGTCCCACATTGGGCTCCCTGCTCAGCAGGGAGTCTGCTTCTCTCTCTGACCCTCCTCCCTCTCATGCTCTCTGTCTCTCATTCTCTCTCTCTCAAATAAATAAATAAAATCTTTAAAAAAAATTTTTTTAAAAATAAAATTTAAAAAAGAAAGAAGGAAAGAAAAAAGAACATGGACTAGAGATCACCAGGGCCTGGGGAGAGGGGTAAATGGGAGGTTAGTGTTTAATAGGTATCAAGTTTCAGTTTGCTAGTCCTGGGGACAGATGGTGGGGATGTTTTGCAACATTGGGAATACATGTATAATTGTGAATTATAGCCATGGGATTGTACAGTTTTTAAGTTAAATGGTTAAAAAAGTAAGTTTTGTGTTATGTATATTTTACCATAATAAAAAAATTTAACTTATGAGGCAATCTCACCTCTGTAAATAAACTTTCTGGGAACCCAAGAGGAAGTCAAAACAAAATAGTGTGGTTTTTGCAAAATGCAGCATCTATAGGGTCAAGGGGCTAAGAAGTGGCGGACCAAGGCCCAGCCTTCCCTCGCTGCTTCCCTGGGCGGGCCTGAGGTTGGGGCCAAGTCAGTCAGGGTGGAGGAGTCTCCGTGCACTCCCTGGGAAGGCTCCGATCCTGGTCCTTCATCCCCACAAGCTATGGGAGACTTGGGCCTTCTGCTGTCACCTCCTTCAGCCTTGGGTCTGGAGTTCATTATTTCCCTGCTAGACCAGGTTTCTACTTTGTAACAAGCATGGTCTACCAGATGTCTATCTGTTGGCAGCCTAAAGGAATTCAAAGAACAGAGTCTGAGGGGTCAGACTCCATACAAATCCTGCCCCTCCTTCTTACGTATTGACTAATCTTGACCAAGCCTGAGCTGCCTCAATTTCTTCACCGGTAAAATGGGAAACAGTACCTCACAGGACTATTGTGAAGGTCACATGATAAAACATATGTAAATCACTGGGCATAGTAGGTGTTCAGTAAAATGCTACTTATTTTGTTGATTCATGAGTTTATGAAAACTTCATTTTATGTGTGAAACCCGGAAGTCAACTCTCTCCCAATTAACACGCATCCTTGCCACATCTAGTCAAGAACCTTCTGTGTGGTAGTCACAGAGCTGAGTGCCAGGAATGGAAAGCATAGTCTCTGCAGTTGAGGGGCTGGGGATATTGCACCAGAAGAAAAAGAGTAAGTCACCCATGGTGCCAGCCAGTGGCCCCCAGCAGTTTCCACCTATGAGGCAGCCATGATGCTTGTGACAAATGCCAGACACCTCTGTGATCTGGTTGAGAAACAGCTCACCATACATGTGCTTCCTATTGCCTATTGTGCAAGCAAGAACACCAAAGCTCACAGAGCTTGGGTGGCTTGCATGTGATCACGCAATGAGTGGCAGCCTCCAAGCCCAGGCCTCTCTCCAAATTCCACTGGAAGAGAATCCACATGAGAGCGGGAATCCTACATTCAGAGCTGGATGCAAAGAGTCTTTCTCTTGGGATTCAGTGAAGTGCTTCAACAAGACCGATTTGGCTGGAACTTCCGAAAAGAAAACTGGGCTCTTTCTCCCTGTCATGCCGGTCCCTGGTTGTGCCAAGAGCCTTTCTAAGTGGATGGCATTGGGAGCTGCAGACTGGCGCTTGGCACGGCTTCCCCTGCAGAGCAGAGAGGACCGATGAGAAGCTGGAAGCCTTTTTTTTTTTTTTTTTAGATTTTATTTATTTATTTGAGAGAGAGAGAATGAGAGACAGAGAGCATGAGAGGGAAGAGGGTCAGAGGGAGAAGCAGACTCCCCGCTCAGCAGGGAGCCCGACGCGGGACCCGATCCCGGGACTCCAGGACCATGACCTGAGCCGAAGGCAGTCGTCCAACCAACTGAGCCACCCAGGCGCCCCAGAAGCTGGAAGCCTTCTTAGCCACTGTTGGGGGCTGGGATGCCACTGTCCCCTCAAACTAAATGGTCACGCTTTTCAGGAGGACAGCCGGGGTCCACTCAGCTCACACTAGGTCTGACACAGACTCCAAGGGGTATTGGTGGCTGTCACAGTCTCTCCTCATGAGGGGAGGCCGTCTGGCACAGGTCCCTCGGCTCCTCTGCCAGCCGGGTCCCACCCCCCAGCACTGGCCCTGGAGTTCCACTCCACCCTGATGGCCATGGGCCTTGGTACCGCGGGATATGGGACAGATGCAAACCCTCTGGTCCTCGAGAGTGTGGCCAGAATCAGTAGCCGCCCTAGGATGAGGATGTACGAGATAAGAACTCATTCATTCCAAGCCAGGCTACCTCTGAGGGGCAAGGGCAGAAAGCAGGGACGGGGGGCCATCTGAATATTGTAGAAGTTTCCTCTGACACACCAGGACAATCGATTTCACATTCCAGAGGAATGTGTGAAAGCACCTAAACTCTTCACCCACACTGAGGGTCAGAATCACCAAGGATAGCAGGGAATGAGGAGCAGAGTTTTGGAAAGAGCCACTGATGTCCTATGAGTCCCCTTTCTGCTCCCCCAAAAGGGAAGAAGAGTCAAGGGTGTTTCCCCCTTCCCCTTACATCTCATAAGCAGGGCCCTGAGAGGAACCCTCCGAATCTTCATATTGTCCCCTGTAGCGTAGGGCACACAATGGGTCGACACCCCCTGGACAATCTGAGACACGCAGTGGGCCGGCCCACCGCTCTGATGGCAGAGTGAGGGTGAGGGCAGACCACACCCCCAAAGTCAGTCCAAAGGGTAAGATGGAAAGCTGCTGAGAGGCCCAGCTAGAGAGACGCTGGGCATGCCAATCCTGAGGAAATGTGCTCACTGAGGCCAAGGGCACTCTGCAAAGCCTACCCCAGAGAACGTGAGGGTAGGGTTCCCCGGAGCATTCAGACAGTGCTCAGGAAAGAGAGTTTAAAAAAAAAAAAAAAAAAAGGCCCACTGGTCCAGGGGGAGCCCATCTGAGATCACAATGACAGTACGAGCCAAGTAATAGCTTCCTGACTGCCCTCCCCTCATCTCCCCTCTGCCCTCTGAGCAGGAGGGCATCAGAACCTGAGCAAGATGAGGAGCGGGAGGAAGAGAAGACACAGACATCACCCCTTCCCCAACTCTGCCCGAAACGAGCACCTCGCTGAAGCAGGGAGACAGGCCGGACAGCCAGGGCGACCAAGGGCCATCTGGGCAGAGGGTGTCAGAAAGGGCAGAGGGCTTGGCTTGTGTGGTGGCTTTGGGGCTGGTCCAAGGGAGCCGGACTTGGCTCTAGATTGGGTGTGGTCAGGAAGCAGGTGCGGTGCGGTGATGGGGTGTCCCAATAATAAATGTTGTCCGCCGGGAGGGCAGCTCGGAGCAAGGCGAGGGAGCAGTGGTCCCTCGTTCTAACTGAGAGAGGACATCTGCTGTGTTGTGGTGTGCGTCTGTGCTTCAACACGCTTAGGAAGCGGCCTTGTTCTGTTGCACTCCACCATGGCCTCGGGGGCGTCTTGCCTGGCGTTGGTGCTCCATGAGGCTGTTTGTGCCCACGGGACACCAGGGCTGGGCTGGGAGAGCCAGGCCAGCCCCCCCCCCCCCCGCCATGGCCCCCGCTCTAGGGGCCAGGCCAGCGCCTGGGCTCCAGGGGCTGCTTTTCTCTTTCTCCATGAAGACAACGGTTCTCTGCAAGGCCATGTGGTCTGGTCCTCCCAGCTCTCTGGAGTCATAGCCCATCTGCTATAGCTACTCTGGCCTTTCTGTGCCCTGGACATGCTTTCCTCCTCCAGCCACTACCTACCTATCCTCCAGAGCTCAACTGTTCTTCCTCAGCATCCCCAGGATAAGAGGTTCTAGAACCACTCCTCTCTCTCTCTACCACTGGTGTAACTGTGCATGTTTTCCTGGGGGCCCCTCACCACACCAGTCCCCTCTTCGACTATAAACTCCACTAGAGCTAGAACTTTATCTCTTCTGCTTCACCGCAAGTGTTTGCTGAACTACCTTGTCGGCAAGGGTATGTGAGCCAGACAGAGGTGCTGTGATCAGTCGGTGATGTCTGCTGCAGGCGTGGAGCTGGGAGGAGGTGGTCCAGGTGTCTGCATCTAGAGTCCTCCTGGAGCCACCATCTTCAAACCATAAAGCCCAGAACATTCTCCCCACTGGGATTCCCCATCCCCACAAACTGCCTTCAACTGTTTGAAAGATGGCCTGATAAATTTAAAGCATGTGTTGTTATTAGTCTCCCAAAGAGGTTTGAAATGGGAAATCCACGCTGATTTTGCTGGGACAGGAGGTTTTTCTTGGAAATGGCTGTCTGCTGTGAATGTTAATTAGAACATTGATTTTCCGCCAGCATTAGGGGATTTATTAAGCTCCTTTCAAAGCCCCACATGCTAATAGGAACTGAGGAGGCATGCTCCGTCAATTCCAAATTAAAGGCAACTTCACTTTCAGACCGACTTTGGAGTTGCCAACCAATCTCAAAGCCAAATGTGCAAGCTGCTGCAGGACACAGCTCCCCACCCGCCCCCATCCCCCCTCCCGCCCTCCCCAGCCAACCTTCGGAGCTCTGAGTGCACTCACCGGGGTGGCCCCCTTTCCAGGTGTTAGGCAACAAATGTTGTCATTGCCAAAAAGGTAGACGAGGACGTGCGGGTAGCCCAACCTTTTTAAAATGCATGATTTTTGTTTGTTTGTTTGTTTGTTTTCTTGTCATAATCCGGAAGCTGGACAGCCGGGGGTCATCACCTGTCCACAGTCTGACTTCATTTACAGAGTCTGTGCCTACACAGGAGACTCGTGGACAAGCCCAGGACTCACTCCCTTGACGCCCAGAACCATGCCCCCCACCACCAGATGGAGTAGAATTCAGCTCCCTAATAGAGACAGTTTGGGATGAGACTAGCAGACGTCCAAGCTTCAACCAAAAGCCCTCCTCTAAGGGGACTCAGCCACCTGTTCTCAGACACCTGGACACAGAAACTCTTCCAAGGCTCCAGACACACTAGAAAGCCCCCCTCAAGACCCATGCCACAGATTAGAGAACCTGAGTGGCTGCCAAGCACCCATGAAGAAGAGCTAGGACATTCAGGCTGGGATCATGGGGGACAGCTCCCCACGGGCAGAGTCTCTCGAGAGCGTCCCATGCCACACAAATCCGTGCCTGGTGGTGGTTTGCCTGATGTTGAGTGTCTTGCATCAAAGTGTCCCACTCTTGACCAACTAATGCTGATGCTTATGTTGTTTATCATCTGATTCCACTTTGACAAAAGTTGACAAGGGGTGGTAATGACGGGTTTTTACCAGGAAACCCCAGCGTGGACTTCCACATGCAAATGGCCCATGGTTCTTGGCTGGCCCAGTGTCTTGTCCATGTTTCACAACTAGTCGACATGGGGAAGCCATCTCTTGATTAAACAGAACTGCTAAATGATCATTCATACTGATGGGATGCTATTCTCAAGGTGTTGACATTAAATGATGGCCCAGAAGGATTTCTGGCTGGAATTTCTAGAAAGCCAAGTCATAAGAATGGGAGTGCCGGTGAGCATGCGCTCGGTGTGCACAGGGATGAGGAGTTGTGGGGGATCCTGCCTCCAGACTAAGGGGGATCTCGTGATGTTTGGGGCCCAATCAAGCATCAACCCCTCAGACTTGAAAGATAAATCCAAACAAGCACTCACTCCCTGGATTTCTCTTTCCAAGGTGTGTTTAGTAGTGACCACCGCCTCTTTAAATACATAATGGGGCGCCCGAGTGGTTCAGTCCATTGAGCGTCTGACTCTTGGTTTCGGCTCAGGTCATGATCTCAGGTTGTGAGAAGGATCCCCACATCGGGCTCTGCACGTAGCAGGGAGTCTGCCTGTCCCTCTCCCTCCCCATCTGCCTCTCTGCTCTCTCTCTCTCTCAGTCTCTCAAATAAATAAGTAAAATCTTAAAAAAAAAAAAACGGAATGCACATGGAGGTTTTAGTAAAAATCGCTATGGGCCAAATTCTTAAATGTTTTGGAAGATGTAAATAAAGTTGGAACTTACTATCTGGGTTGTGTTTCTTTAAGTATGAGCAAAACACAGCTTCGGGTCTGGATGCAATTAAAAATCGAAGGTTATGGTCGATGGCTCCGTATCAGCCTTATTTTCCAATTTTTTTTTTCCTGGCTATAGGATTTTAAGGAAATTCTGATTCACAAAGACAATTAGTTGCAAATGGTAACCGTTGTTAACAAGTTTATCAGAGAGATGGCAAAAGCTTAATTTTAAGGTTTACACCAAATCAAGTGAACCCAGAAGTACAAGTCAATGTCTTGGTGGGCCCTGGTATGTAAATAGTTGGTCACACTGAATGAGTGTGTGTGAGTGTGTGTGTGAGAAAGTGAAGGGCGGGGGGAGAGAAGGAGGGAGGGAGGCAGGGAGGGAGAGAGGGAGAGATTTTCAAAACAATTTACAAATACAAGGGCTGACCCTTGAATAACACGGGTTAGAGGTACCAACTGTCTTGCCCCACAGTCAAAAATCCACACATAACTTTTGACTCCCCTAAAACTTAATTACCAATAGCCTACTGTTGATCAGAAGCCTTACCAATAACATAAACAATAGATAAACACACATTTTGTGTGTTATATGTATTATAAACTGTATTCTTACAATAAAGTCAGCTGGAGGAAAGAGAATGCTATTAAGAAAATCATAAGGGAGAGGGGCGCCTGGGTGGCTCAGTTGGTTAAGCAACTGCCTTTGGCTCAGGTCATGATCCTGGGGTCCTGGGATCGAGCCCCGCATCGTGCTCCCTGCTCAGTGGGGGGTCTGCTTCTGCCTCTTCCTCTGCCCCTCCTCCTGCTTGTGCTCTCTTGCTCACTCTCTCTCCCTCTCAAATAAATAAATAAAACCTTTTTAAAAATAAAAATAATAATTAAAAAAAAGAAAATCATAAGGGAGAGAAAACTCATTTACAGGACTGTACTGTAAAAAATCCACATATAAGCGGACCCACACAGTTCAAACCCACATTGTTCAAGGGTCATCTGTAGTTAGAAATATCTGATAAATGAAATTCGAATCCAACATCTGGGCCATCTCCCACAGAGCCTCAGGATTCTATAACCTACCTTGTGCAGGTTGCCACCACTCCGTTCCGCAAATCTCCTACTAATCCCCATCCTTCTCCCATCCCACTTCACCCAGCTCAAGTGCTGGCTGATGTCAAACCAATGAACAATCCCAGAATTCACTTCAACTTAACCACTCACCCCTTGTCAGCAGATTTTAATGATTCCATTTTCAAGGCCTGTATTTGTTTCCCAGGGCTGCCACCATAATTACCACAAACTTGGTGGCTTAACACAATAGAAATTTCTTCTCTAACAGTTTTGGAGCCAGAAGTCCCAAGTTAAAGGGTCACAGGGCCATGCTCACCTCCGGAGGCTCTAGGGATGACCTGGTGACTCGGTTGCCCTAGTCTCGGCCCCCACGATCACATGAGCTTCTCCTCTGTGCACCTGTGTCTCCTCCTCTGTCTCATAAGGGCACCTGTCGCTGGATGAGGGCCCCCCCTCCCAGGTAATCCAGAATGATCTCATCTTAAGATCCTTAACTGAATTACATCTGTAAAGACCCTTTTTCCAAATGAGGCAACATGCACAGGTTTCTAGGGATCTGGACAGGGACACATGTTTTGGGGAGTCACCATTCAACCCAATGCAGGGACCAACTTTTTCCCCTTCGTTACTGTAGGTCTGAGAAGCAATCCCCAGATTTCCCGGCACTCAGTGTTTGCTCAAAGATGGCTGATCTTATGCCCCCCACCTCCCATGTTCTCAGGGTCGTATCAGCCAAGTGATAGAGTCATTATCCATTTGCAGACAGTGGATCTAACATCTCGACAGCAGAACTCCCCTCCCCTCGACACACTCATGCTGGGACCAGACTCTGGAGCCACGAGCTCATCGCAACGTCTTTCCTGACTCAGTGACCCTTTGGAAATGCGGCTTAGCAAGCACGCAACCCCTCCCCGGCCTTCTCAGGGCACATCCTCTGCTTCTCGATGCCCACTGCAGCCAGACACCAGTAAGGAAAATATCCATGATACGATTTTTTTTTCCCCAAAAACAGTGCACCCATGTTCACAATAACATTATTCACAATAACCAAGATGTGGCAAAAACTGAAGTGTCCACTGACAGATGAAAGCATAAACAAAATGTGGCCCATCCATCCGATGGAACATTACTCAGTCTTAAAAAGCGGGGAGGTTCTGGCACCAGCTACACCGTGGATGAGCCCCCTCCCCCTCTGTCCTCCTGCACAGACAGGCTCGCCCCCACCCAGGAGGCCCTGCCCACTTTAGTCATTCTGGGAGGCGCAGAGCACAGAGGAGGAAGCCCCTCAGATCTAACCATATGGGAGAAAGGAGCAGAGACAAAGCTGGGGGCCATGGGTGCTGCCAGGATGGAGGCCCCCTAGTCGGGCCCCAACCTCGAGACCTGTTCTAGGCTCTGGTCCTCCCTTGATTGTCAGCTTCTTCACCCCTCCTGCCAGCCCCCTCTGCCGCCCTGACCCAGACGCTTCTCCGGTCCTTCGTCCTGCCCCCGTAGGTGGAGGATCTGCATGCCCTGCACCGGAGCACCGACTTCCCCAACGAGGAGCTGAAAGAAACTTCTTTATTTCCCCCAGAGCAGGAGACCTGTGAGTCAGCACCAGCTACACCTGGAGGGACGTGGATGTCCCGTCTCCGTGGGTTCCAGGAAACCGAACCAATTCACAAGAGGCCTCTGGGCTCTTTATTTATCCACCTGGCGTTCGGTGAACAACAGCAGCGAGCAGAAAAGGCAGTGTGGGGACATCAGGACCTGCCCTGGAGGAGGAGTCCACCCCACACTATTCACAGGGCCTGCTCAGGCCCTCTCCCAGCGAAGCCAGGAGTGAGGGGGCGCAAGGGATGGGCCCACCCAAAGCCCGCACCCCAGAGCCCAGAACCCCCCACCCTACCATCACAGGCCTGCCTGGGCCTCTTGCCAGACCTGTCTGCTCTAGGGAGGCCACACGCTTATGGTGCACTCAGGGGGTTGGATAAAGCTCGAACCCCTGGGCTCCTGGCCCCTCACAGACAGAGTCTTGGATGGGAGGAGAAGGGGGCAGGCCACGGTTGGGCTCCGGGGCTCTCCTCTCTATCCCATTCTCATGCAGAAAAATTTAGAAAGCACTAAAATCCCTAATGTGAGCCAGGCCTTTCATGTCATTACAAAAATATATCTACCCAGGTAGGTGGGGAGAAAATATTTTCTCAAAAAAAATAACGTAAGGTATAACTTGTCAATAGTTTTGCATCTGGTATGTGGGTATCCCTTTGTGCCCTTGCCTCGGAGCCTGAAGATATTCGGGGCAGGCGCAGGGGACTCAGGCCACCAGGGGAGGAATGTAATGTGCTCTCACCTTGGCTGAACTCCCTGGGGCATTTTCCCTGCTAAGCAAGGAATCCCGCCAGGGCAGCGGTGGGCACGTGGCCTGGTGCAGAGTCTCAGAAGGATGGATGGAGATACAAAGGAAAGGGGTCTGCACCCCACCCCTAGCCCGGGAGCCTGCCCCTCCCCAAGCCCATCCTCTCGCTGCCATTACGGCGTCCTTGCACGGCCCTGCAACCCACAGATTAATCTGAAGAAAAGAGAATTTCAGTCTATCCGGGCTGTGAGAGCTGGGGGCGGGGCGGGGGGAAGTTTCCACTTCAAACTTTCAAATATCCCATTCACAGACTCATTCCAGGCAGTAGTCCCAATTTTTGCTCACGTAATGTCACTCTTTGTGTGGTTTGGTTGACTGAGTAACAAACCATACTTCGATTTTATGTATATGTTTTTTGCAAAGAATAAATTTGTGAAAATGATTTTGTAATATTTATAACAAATTGACAAATCTGAAAAAAAATATTTGGCATCTGTCCTGAAAATATGACCCTTCTTCATGTATATGTTTATGATGTATCTGCTTGAGATCACAAGGAGGAAAAGTGCATGATGGTTGCTGGTGTTGGGGCTGCAATTTGTGTGTGGGGGGTGATCTTTACTGCACAAAGGACATTATGACAACAACGACAGAAATATTTGAGGCACTTATCGTCTTCATGATGTGCTGTGACATCGTTTATGTAATTTTTAAAAAAGATTTTATTTATTTGAGAGAGAGAGAGCACAAGCTGGGGAGGCAAAGGGCAGAGGGAGAGGGGGAAGCAAGCTCCCTGCTGAGCAGGGAGCCCGACGCGGGGCTCGATGCCAGGACCCTGGGATCATGACCTGAGCCGAAGGCAGACGCTTAACCGACTGAGCCACCCTGGTGCCCCTCGTTTATGTGATTTTTAAATATTGCTGCACTGCTTCCAGCCCAGGGAAGTCAGGAGTCAAGGTACTAGTTGCTGTAGCCCAAGAAAATAGTATTTTTGGTAAGAAGGGACCTGGATCAAACTCACCCCACAGGATGTCGAAGGAGAGGACTCTTTCACAAAAACCGACTTTTTCTAACATTTGTGTGGCACCCAGATCATTCTCTGGGTCCTAACCATGGGCCGGGGGAGGGGTGCCGCAGGGGAGATGCTCCTGTTCTCTTTTACCTGCACACTAAAATTCCAGCTCCCTACTGTGTCCTGCCTCCACTGGGGGTTCTCCTGGGACGCACCATCTACACTTCTCCACTTTTACTAACCCTTCACACCTGCCTAGAATGCAGCCTGCTCCCTTCCAGAACCTACATACCTTCCCTCTCGGCTCAATCCCATTCCCCCATCACGGCCTCCCCAAACGCCTCTCACTCATCCTTAGGGTCCCCTCTCCCTTCTCCTCACTCACGTCATTTACATCTATCAGGGGATCACCAGACACCCTAACTTTCCTGAGATAATCCGATATCACAGACTCCATCCTGGTGTCCCACGTGTCATCCAAATGTCCTAGAAATTGCAGGGCTTTGCTAACCTAACCGCTAACAGACAGAGTGAATCACACCCATAAGAGTAGAATGAAAACGGGCCAACAGCAGAAACAAGAGCCCCTCCGTTATTGGGAGAAAAGCCCTTTTCCCGTGAAGCCCAGAAGCCAGGTCCCACCTGGGAATGACTCACCTGGGGGAGACATGGGTACTGGGCTTTTGAAGAGCTCACAGAGGCTCCCATGCCGAGATTCAGGGAGCATCAGGAGCTGGGCCCCAGGGACTGAGCCTCGTCCCCAGCCAGCCCTGCACCTGCCGGGGGGGAGTGAGGAGGGAAGGGGCATTAGCTTAGGCCCGGGTGAGCCCCTCCCCAGGCCACAGTCCAGAGATCCCTGGTTACCGATGGCTTCCCCGTTTGGGGACCTGGGCTGCCCACACCGAACACAGCTGTGCTGGGAACCAGAACAGGACATCTGGGACACCCTCCCTCATAGCTGCAGAGGCACGATTTAACCAGCAAAGCCTTCGGCGCCTGGGTGGCTCAGTTGGTTAAGCGACTGCCTCCGGCTCAGGTCATGATCCTGGAGTCCCAGGATGGAGTCCCGCAACAGGCTCCCTGCTCAGTGGGGAGTCTGCTTCTCCCTCTGACCCTCCCCCTTCTCATGTGCTCTCTCTCTCTCATTCTCTCTCTCAAATAAATAAATAAAATCTTTAAAAAAATAAAAAAGAACAAAGCCTTCGATGTTCAGGTTGAGCTGTTTTCATTTCACCAAGGGGTATGCACATCAGACCCCTTCCTGGGCCACCTAGGAGGGTATTAGGGTGAGCGAGGCATCCTGGATCCCTGGGGCCCCGCACCAGCTGACCTGGTGCTAGTCTGGGGTCTGCCAGCCCCTCTTTGTCCTGGACAGGACCCCAGGCTCTCAGAGGGTCTGGCCCTTTGGCTGGGCTGGTTCCAGGGGTCATCAGAGACGGGGAGAGGACCCTTGGGGTGGAGACAGCAGGCACCACTCTCCTGCAAGGGGCTTGTCCTGTTCAGCCCCCTGGGCCAAGAGTTGCCCAAGACTGGCTTAGCCACCAGGGGTCTTCGTATCTCAGAAGGGCCTGGGACCTCTAAGAACCCCTGACACCCAGGCCACACCCCAGCCAGTAGATTAGAATATCCGGGGCTGGAGTCCAGACAAGGCCCTTTTGGGGAGCTCCCCAGAGGATGGTTAAGGAGAGTTTTAGGGGAGGAAGCACATGAAGGTAGCAAAGCCCCGCAGGGGTGGAGTGGGTGAGACCTCTGGGGTCAAGTAGGCCTGAGTTTCAATCCCAGCTCACTTAGCCCAAGTTACTTAACCGCTCAGACCCTCAGTTTCCGATCTGTAAAATGGGTCAATACCTGCAGTCCAGGTGTGGTGAGAGTATTAATGAGAAAACACAGAGCGCAGCGCCTGCTTCCCACGAAGCAGTGTGAACTACTGTGAGCACCCCGGGATTGGAGCAAGCAGACCCCAATCCTAAGCCCTCCTGACTTTGTGAACCTTGGTTTTCCCTGGCTATAAAATGGGGAGAATCCTGATCCATCCTCTGGTAGATGAGAGCAGCTCCCAGGGCGAGCCGGCCCACGCGTCCTGCCTCCCTCGGTGAGTTGTGTCTGGGGTGGCCAGGGTCCCACGACTTCAGAGAATTCCCTGCACCCCCGCTGGTGGCCTCTCCCTCGATGTGGAAGCCGTTACTGCGGAAACCCGCTTTCCTGCTGCCGGTGTGAGCGGAGGGGCCGCCCCCGAGATGTGGTTTTCGCGGAGTACCTCCAGCCTGCCCAGAAGTTCACCAGGGCCCCGAGGGCTCAACGGCCAGAGCCAGTGTTTATCAGTGAACGCAACGGCTGGTGGCCGTGACAGTGGGGCCACCTAGGGAGGCAGTTTGGGAGCCACCTAGCCCTGGAAGGGGCCTCTGTATCGGCCTCCTGCTGGGCCT
The DNA here is from genome assembly GCF_002201575.2 of Neomonachus schauinslandi. Lineage (NCBI taxonomy): Eukaryota > Metazoa > Chordata > Mammalia > Carnivora > Phocidae > Neomonachus > Neomonachus schauinslandi. Next base: position 124,405,711 of record NC_058411.1, on the reverse strand, counting down.
GGCTTCTGCTCTGAAATGCCCTGAGAGCAGTGCTCTGGAAAGATCTGGAATCTTGGAGCCAGGCTTGGGGGGGGGGGGGCATGAGAGACCCTCCATCTCCTCCTAGCTTTGTAAAACTCACCCAGGGGTCTCCTCTCCCCGCTCCCCCAAGGAGCTCAGCGTCTCTTCCAAGGGGGGCTGGAGGGAGGTTTTGTTTTCCTAAAGCCCCTAGCACTTCCGCCCACAGTTCCCGGCTCTGTCCCAGCAAGACCCTGGAGCTGCAGAAACACATGGAAACACATGGGTGACCTCCCAGAGGAAGCTCTGGCTCCTGGCAGAGGGGCGGGCAGGTGGCCCTCACCATCACCCCAGCAGCCCCACCCCGGGATGGAGAAGAGCCCCATGGCCTGAGACATGCCACCGCCCCTACCCCACCCCCAAATTCCTAGGCCGTTGTTGCTGGAACAAAAGCGGGCATGTTGTGAGCCCCAGGTCTGCTGGCCAGGCCGGCAGGGGATGGCAGGGAGGGGAGGCTCCACGGAGGGCAGGCCCCAGGGAGTGGGTCTGAGGGTGTGGCCGGCCTCCTCCCCAGGGACCCCTGTGGGCCTGCTGTGTCCTAAGCCCCTGACGCTGCTGGCCACTGAGGGCCCTGTGGCTTGGCTTCCTCCTTGGGACCACCACGGTGAGGGGAGGCCCAGCTGAGCTGAGGTTCCGGAGATGCTGCTACTCAGTTTCCTCCAGGATGCTGGGAAGGAGCCCCCCACTGCAGGATGCTGTGCATAGGAGTGTCCCCTTGGGGTGAAAGCCAGAGTCTCAGCCCAGGTGGGGTGAGTCTGGGGTGGCCAGGGTCCCACGACTGCAGAGAATTCCCTGCACCCCCGCTGGTGGCCTCTCCCTCGATGTGGAAGCCGTTACTGCGGAAACCCACTTTCCTGCTGCCGGTGTGAGCGGAGGGGCCGCCCCCTCCAGTGCTGGGCCCCTGCCCCTCCCGCTCTCAGTGAGGGGCACACCTCGGTTGGGCCTACGCTAGACAAGGTGCAGGTGCCACGGGAAGGCTCTCCAACCTTCGAAAGGCTGGCTCGACCAAGCAGTGGGTGCCCAGCCAGTAGGTGCCCACCTCTGCACCTCTGAGCCGGGGGCCCCCAGCTCTGCGCTGCACTCCCACCAGGCCGCTGTGACTCCACTTTCCAGAGGGACAGATGAGGCCCAGAAAGGCTAGCCTCGCTGCTCGAGGCTACACAGGATCCCCGGGCTCTGAGCCTCCTCCCCCCACTGTCTCCTGGGGCCCAGCATCTCCTAGGCCTACAAGGTCACCCAGGTTAACCCTTGGCAAACTTTCCTTGAAAAAGGCTTCTTCCTTAAAGCCTGACCTGGACGTTCATTCGATCAGTCAAAGCTCCAGAAGGGTAGTAGCAGGCGTGGGTGCCCCGAGCCCTGCCCACCCTGTTATGAGACCCTCTGAAAAGCCCCGGAGGGCCCAGGAACTGAACAAAACCCTCTGATCGCTTCTAGTCCAGGGTCTGAGGACCCCACGCTATGGGTGGGGAAAGCCAGGCAGTGGAGGCCACGTCTGGACTGTGGCCCCCGGGAGAGAGCCGATGTGGGCTGCCCCCCACAGCCCGCCTTCGGCTCACACTGGAAATCCATTCACACTGGCTTCTGTGGCCTGCAAACCGCACTCGCCCTGGCTCCTGCCGGAACCCTGATACGTCCCATATTTCTGGTTGGACAGCCAGTAAAACTCAGTCTCCTCCTTGTAATCGCCAATCCGTTTCCCGTTGGAGAAGCTGACTTTGAACCTACAGAGAACAAAGACCCCTTTGTGAGTGGCTTTTGGGAAGGGAGATGGGGGAACATTGCAGAAATAATATGTGGAGCGGCAACCCCAATTATATTTTGTAACCTCCCTGGTGAACATGAAATAAAAACCACTTATTTTGAGAGTCGCAGCGGAGCCAAGTTTCTCTCGGCCTGGACTTGGGGGCCTCCGGGCCAGTGGGACAGTTGCGGTGCGAAGGAGGGCGGCAGGTCGGCGGTGAGCTCACCTAGCTGCTGGGGCCCTGTCCCGCCAGGCGACACATCATCAGACACAGCATTAATATCTTCTTTCCAGCTGCAGAGGAGGTCCAGCTTGTGCAGGAGGGAAGTCATTTCTTTACCGTGAGGAGCTGGAAAGAAAGTGGCCACATCCCTCCCTCTCCCAGCCGTGCGTGTCTCCCCAGGCTTCCCTCAGTCTCTCCCTGCCAACGCTGCAGGCAGGGACGGGGTCAGAGGGCTGGCCCCGGGGCCCCCGCAGGAGCCAGGCGGAGGCTACAGCTGTCTCCCCTCCCTTCCCGGCTCAGGGAACGCCGGCTGCCAGCCCCTGGCCTGTGGTTTCTTCACAGACTCCGTACTCGGTCAGCTGCTTGCTCTGTGCCCACAGGTCCTCTTCTCTCTCTAGCAAAACCCCATCTCTCCCTCAAGTTTGAGGCACATGTCGCCTCCTCAGGGAAGCCCTCTCGGATTCGGGTCCTCTCCCCCCTCCTCCCCTCCTCTAATACTCAACACGGGGCAGCGTGGATTCGTCTCACATCTGCCCCCTCAGCCCACCAAGGTGCTAACTGAGGATATGATTTTTCCTTGTGCCCCTGGCACCTGTTTCAGGGCCTGGCACAATGGTAGCCTCTGAGTGGAGGGATGAGCAGGTCCACATACTACTTACTCCATAATAGTGGTGGACAAGATGCTTTTGGCTAAAAATCACCTTCTAAAGGAAAAGATGAGGGGGCGGGGACGGGGTTGCTGGTGGGAAGGGAGGTTCGTATAACAGATATCTGAGTATATGGCTTCAGGCATGGCTTGATCCAGGGTCTCCCTCTGCATCTCTCCATCTTGGCCTTATCCCAGGCAGGCCTCCCATTATGAGGGGAGCTGGAAATGTATGTCCTGCCAGCTTAGCAACCCCATGGAAGGACAGCCCCTCGGTCCTCATGGTTGGGCAAAGTCAATGCTCTGTCCCCATCCAGTTCAGGGGGTCTGAAAGCAGGCTCTTTCCTGGGAAAATAAAAGCTCTAGCAGCTCTGATAAAGCAGAGATCTAAAAGGGCTGTTTCCAGAGACATGGAAGACTCTCCTCTGCCTCTCACTGTGCTCCCCAGGACGGTTCTGGGCATGAAAACCCTTAATATAATATTTTGCATCTCCTTGAGTAATAATTTACACGTCATCTACCTCCAAAAGAGATCCAGGGCCACCGTGTAGCTTTGGCTTGTTTGCAATCCTTGCAAAGGGCTTCCATTGGGTGCCCACAGTAAGCAATGGAAGCCAAGAGAAGTGGGGGCCGCCAGTGAGCAGGACGCCCTGCCTGAGATGCACTGTGACCCGACCAAGGTCAACTGAAGTTGAGTTGCTTTCCTTCTCCTGCTCCCCGATGAAACCAGGAACAGACACAATGAAAGTGTTGTGTTGTTGTGTTTCTATTGTCCATGTCTACCATTCTGCTCCAGCTCCTTCCTCCCGGGGTCACGCGGCTCCGGGTCTTCTAGTGAGGCAAATCCTGGTGCCCCAGACCCCTGGAGAGAGCTCGTGGTTATTTTTGTTGCTGTTGTTTTTAGCTTGCTTATAAAGTAATACCTCTGTCTATACACATATGTACAATTGCACACACACATATATTACAGGTATATGTAAGTGAGCTAGAATCTAACGCAGAAGATCCCTATCACCTCATGGAATTCACACATGGACCCATTTCACAGATTAGGGAACTGCTGCCCAGAAAGATCGACTGACAAGCCCAAGGGCCGTCAGCTAGTACATGGAGAGGCTCTAAACAGAAGGCCCAAGAGACAAGGGTCTCACACTTGTTGGCAGCCCCATTCAGTCAGAGAGGGGGCTGAAGAGGGTAAGCAAGAGCAGAGATAGAACAAACTCTGTCCCTCGGTGTGGGGTTCAGACCCATGAGCCAGCCGCTCCTGACCAGCCAGTGATTCTCAGGTCGGGGACCGGGATTCCCTACCCTGTCTGGCAGTTGTTTTTTGGGGCCTGGCTCTATGCTGCGCTGACCCTTCATTCTCAGAGACACACAGGGACTGGTCGGGGGCAGTGAGGGTCCAACAGGACAGTATCATGGCCAGTGGCCCAAGTGGGCCATTCCAGGGGGCCCAGGCCAGGCAGCAGCCACAGGGGGACCTGCCTAGGAAGGTTCTAGAATTGCTCTTCCCTGGGACAAAGGACAAAAAGGTCATTCTGATTTCCCCCACATGTACCTACAGGTTGGAAGCCTTGAGATTTTCCTGCCACCTTCACTCTGGCCGAAAGATGTCCCTGCTTCTGCTCTGCTCCAAGCCCGGGACGCCCCCAGTCCACACTGGGCACTGAGGTCCCTTGCTCCGGTCCTGCCCCAGTACCTCCCTGGCAAGCACCACGTGTCTCTGGGGCTTTGCTCAGTGACCAGGACACAGACCCTAACTTCATCCCCATGGTGTTCTGTCCTGCAGACCAGGTCCGGGTGGGTGAGTAAGCTCCTGTCGTTAACATGCAGAGGACCAAGTGACACCACCGCGTGACATGCTCCAATGGGCTTCCCAGCTCAAGTAGAGGCACCAGGGGGAGACTCCGCAGGCCCGGTGGGCTCCAAAGCAGTCACCCTGTCAGCAAGCAGGGACTCACTTCTGCAAAATGGTGTCACCCTACCTCATGAGGTTGATGGCATTCATCAGAATCTCTTCCTTCTCTTCATTTTGTCTGTAATTTTTGAATGGTCTTGGGGAACTGGGTCCATAACAGCTACAAACATAAGAGGATTATGCCTGTTTTCATGTTTTTTATGTATTTAAGTAAAGTTATAATGAAAATAATTTAGATCAGTACTAGGGAACCAGATAATTTTTTTCCTCTAAAAGGTGGGGGTGGGGGGAAGGGTCCTACATTATTTGGGTTTAAGAACCACTGTGATAAAATAATCCCGTCTGAGGTGTCAAGAGCCAATAAGGGACAAAGGGACAATAGCCAATGAGGAGGTAGCCTGGAAAAGGGTCAAAAACACAGAGACAACTTTGGGTTTGAACCCACATTCCTGTATGAACTCTGACCTGGAGAAAGGGACTTGGTGCTTCTGAGCCAGTTTTCACAGCTGAAAACCAGAACACCAGTAAAGATTAGGTGGTCCCTGACCTCTGGGCATCACCCTACCCAAGGCGGACCGGCTGCACGCAGACTCCCTTGGAGAAACACCTTGAACCAAGAAAAGCCTTTCTCCAGTGGGGATGCCAGGCCCCTGACAAGCAGGATAGGAGAGGGCTTGGCTGGGGGCTTTGGGGCAGTGCCCCCCAAGGGCCAGCTGCCCCTTCTACTGTGGGACAAGGACCCGACCACTCGACACTCTCAAATCCAAACCCAAAGGTGAACTCAGCCTCACCTGCGCCTTCCAGTGCTTTAGCACAAGAAGAGCTCTCACTGTCCTTGACCTCCAACACCAGCTTCGGTTGAACAAGCGGAAGGACTCCAGCAGGTGTAACCCCGAGAGCCGGGGCTACTGGGTCACATAGATGAATTTCCAGAACGTTTAAGCCAACAGACTCCCGTGTGTCTTCCAGAGCAGGTAGGACCTCCCGACCTGAGCTGAGGTCAGAGAGGTCCGCGAGTGCACACACGAGACCCAAGCCCCCAGCCCTGGTCGACAGCCTGCCAGCCACTGAAGGGCCCAGGGTGAGGCAGGTGAGCTGGGCACGGGCCAGGAGGCTGGGGAGAGAAGGACCGCGGTCTTCCCGGTGAGAGGCCACGGTCATCACCGGCCTGGCTCCCTGAGGAGCCCTCAAATCACGAGCCTTGCTGGTTGTCCTGGACATCTGGGGACTGGGCTCAGGGTCCACCCAGCGGGGGCTGGTGGGACTTCCTGACAAGGCAATGATCTCATTTATTTTTACTTTTCAGGGTTGCCCCCATCAAAGGGAAGGCTCGTTTTAACCAGTGGCCACTAAAAATAAATATTGAAACACCACATCTGTGTGGCTGAGCCAGGCCCGCCCCGGGCCTCAGAGGCACGCCGTCGCCCTCGGCCGGCTGGGACGATGACACTCTCGTGCCCCCCAGCACTGGAGGGGCCAGGCCCGGCCTAGAAGGAGGACCAACCCTGTGATGTCCACACACATCCCTATTTCCCAGCATCTGGGGAAAACAGTGACTGGTGAGGAAAGAAGGTCAGAAGGAGACCAAGAGAGGAAACGCCTCTCCAGAGCCTTCTTCCCCACACTGGAGTGTGGGCGGCCCTGCGAGAAAGGCCCTCACGGCCCACCGCATCCTTGGTCTGCTCCAGCGGCGTGGGGCCCCACTGAGACACCAGACACCACGGCCCTGGCCACAGCCCAGGCCACAAACCACACACGGCAGGGGGTCCTGGGGGCAGGGCCAGCCGGGCCCTCCAGCTGGGACAAGGCCAGCCCCGGAGAGAAGGAAGTCCTTACCCTGCCAGCAACCTTCTGCTGATTTCCAACTCTGGGATGTCCAAAGGCAGCTTTACTGTTAGGAGGCCTGGCGGTGGGGGCGGGAAGGCCCCGCGTCAGCAGCTGGAATGAGAGATGGAATGAGAGAGAGACAGAGACAGAGACAGAGACAGAGCAAAGAAAGACACACAAAGAAGAGAGAGAGAGATAGAGAGAGAGACCTCTAACTCTCAGACAGGATAAGGGCAGCCAGATCTCTCTGGTGACAGAGCACGGTCAGGTGGTTTAGTTCCCTCCTGAACTCCTGGGCTCCTGAGCTGCCCTCCTGCTGGACAGGCTCCCCCGCTTGCGTGTGAGCAGAGCTCCCCGCTTCCGAGGCCCGGCTCCCCTCCCCTCGGCTGACCGTGCTCTGGAGGGCATCCAGGGCCACCTTCTCTCCAAATGAAGCTGGACCTAGAGTCACACGGGGGATGCAAAGAAGCCACTGCTCCCCGGGTTCCTATAACCTTGGTCTGCGCTATGAAATAAGGCTTTCGGTAAGTCTGTGACTATGTTGTGAATAGTACGAATGATTTCCACTGTATTTGTGTGGGTTAAAACCCTATCAGTTTGTTCATACACTCAGAGTATGAACAATGCTTGCACATCTTATTTTGTCTGAACTCTTTCTTCTTCCTCCCTCCCTTCCTCCCTCTCTTCCTCCTTCCTTCCTTCTTTTTTTAATATATTGAAAGGCTCCAAAAGCAAGAGTGACCAGGACTTGCCTCCACCGGAGGTCACCTGGAGGCTAGTGTGGCTTCTTTTTTTTTTTTTTTTAAAGATTTTATTTATTTATTTGAGAGAGAGACAGAGAGAGAGCATGAGAGGGGGGAGGGTCGGGAGGGTCAGAGGGAGAAGCAGACTCCCTGCGGAGCAGGGAGCCCGATGCGGGCCTCGATCCAGGGACTCCAGGATCATGACCTGAGCCGAAGGCAGTCGCTTAACCAACTGAGCCACCCAGGTGCCCTAGTGTGGCTTCTATAAGTACGCCCCCCCCCCCCCCCACTGAGAGTATGACAGGCCCCGGGACCTAGGGTAGCCCCAGGGAAAGCCCTGTACCCCTAAATGCTAAGATCTTTGAGCCCTCTTGCTCCTTAGAAGTCACTGGAATCAGGGACCCTGAATGGCAGGGGAGCCCGGGGAGCCAGCTGGCTATGGCACGTGAGAGGTCCACCTGGCTGGGGCTGAGCAGCCAGGAAGAAAGGGGATCCAAAGCCGGTGCTCTGCCCACCTGAATGGACTGGCCCAGGTTCCCAATGCAGAGCCCACTTTGGGGAGCAGGAGTTGGACACTAAGGGAAATGTGGCATTCCTTTTTTTTTCTTTAATACTTTATTTATTTATTTGCCAGAGAGAGAGAGAAATAGAGAGCAAGCACAAGGAGGGGGAGGGGCAGAGGGAGAAGCAGCCTCTCTGGGACTCAATCCCAGGACCCCAGGATCATGACCTGAGCCAAAGGCAGATGCTTAACCGACTGAGCCACCCAGTACCCCCCGCCGGATGTGGCATTCCTGTTGCTTGTCCCTGGCCCTGATCTAGCTGGATGTTATTACTGAAGGCATTTTTTTTTTTTCTGTCTTCGTTCACCCTCTGAGAACATCTTGAGAGAATTGCAGTGACAGGCAATAGTACGCCTCTCTCATCCCATAATAAAACATGTGTACATATTTTATCCCATTTGATGTTCACAACAGACCCACTTCTCACACCAAATGCTTTCCTGCTGCAGGACATTTGCACATGCTCCTCCTCCTGCTTTAAATTCTCTTCCCCATGCTGTATTCCCTTCATTCGGGTCTCTATCAAATGTCCCTTCTCTGAAAAGCCTTACTCTACAACCATATGTAATCCATGTGTAATCCACAATTTCCTTGTTCTTAGAAGATACACACTGGTGTAGTTAGAGATTGTTGTGAATTAAAAATGGTTACAGATTCTTTGAAGGTTCTTTGCAGCTTCTATCAAAAGACATAGTCTATTTCCACACCCTTCTAATAGATGCCAACTTGTAAACTTGCTTTGAGCAGTAGAGTGTGGCACAAGGGAAGCCATGTGACTCCAAGCAAGAACTCAAGGGACCTTGCCGCTTCCACTCTCATTCCTTTGGAACTCCTTATGAGGAAGGCTGAGCCCACCTGCTGCAGAGGGCATGTGGAGGAGAACCAAGGCACCAAGCCAACAGCCCAACCAACTACCAGGGTTGTGAATGGGGCCACCTGTTGACCCGTTTAGGAAGAATTTTTAACTGAAACATGAGAGAAGAGTTAACGTCTGCAACTTACATTTTTCAAAACAAGAAGAGGGGGACCAGCAGAAATAAAGCGTCAAATAGCTACATCTATGGTCAATGGATTTTTCACCAAGGGAGGCAACACAAATTGATGGGGGAAGGAAAAGTCTTCAAAAAATAATTTTGGGACAACTGTATATGCATCAGCAAAGAAATGAAACTGGACCCCTAACTCACACCAAATAAAAAAATTAGCTCAAAATTGATCTAAAAGCCAAATGTGAGAGCTAAAGCTAAAATACTCTTGGAAGCAAACATAGACATAATCTTGATCTTGTATTAGGCAAGGGTTTCTTAGATATGATACCACAAGCAACAAAATAAAAAAATAAATCAATTGGACATCATCAAAATTAAATATTTTTGTGTTTTAAAGCACACCATCAAGAAAGTGAAAAGACAACCCAAAGAAAGGGAAAAATATTTGCAAATAAAATGCCTGATAAGGGGCTTGTTTCTGGAATACATAAAGAATTCTAAAAACTCAGTAATCAGACAATCTTAATTTAAAATGGCAAAGAATTTGGATAGATATTTCCCCAAAAGAGACATACAACTGGATAATGAGTATTTGTACAAAAACATGTACAAAATGATACTTGACATGATTAATTATTAGGGAAATGCAATCAAAACCACAATGAAATTCCACATTAGAATTACTATAATTTTTTTTTGTTTTTTAGAATTACTATAATTTAAAAAAGGCAGGGGCGCCTGGCTGGCTCAGTTGGTGGAGCGTGAGACTCTTGATCTTCGGGTCATAGGTTCAAGCCCCATGTTGGGTATAGAGATTACTTAAAAATAAAATCTTTAGTAAACAAATAAATAAAATGTAAAAGGCAAATAATAAGTGTTTGCAAGGTGTAGAGAAAGTGGAACACTTACACTGCTGATGGGAATGGGAAATGATGCAGCCACCTTGGAAAACAGTTCAGTGATTCCTCAGAAAGTTAAACATAGAGTTATTATACGAGCCAGCAATTCCACTCCTAGATATATGCCCCAAAGAAATGAAAACATGTCCCCACAAAACCTTGTACATGGATCTTCATAGCAGCATTACTCATAATAGCCAGAAAGTAGGAATAACTCAAACATCCATCAACTAATGAATGGATAAACAAATATGGTATATCCATAAATGGAAAATTATTCAGCCATAAAAAGGAAGGAAATGTTGCATGCTACAACATAGATGGATCTTGAAAATATGCTAAGTGAAAAAGCCAGACACAAAAAGTCATATATTACATTATTCCATCTATATTAAATGCCCAGAATAGGCAAATCCATAGAGACACAGATTAGTAGTTGTCAGGGACTTGGGAGGGGAGGAATGAAGAGTGACTGCTAATAAATGGGGTTTATTTTTCAGGTAATGAAAATGTTCTAGGGGTGCCTGAGTGGCTCAGTTGGTTAAGCATCCAACCCTTGATTTTGGCTCAGGTCATGATCTCAGGGTTGTGAGATTGAGCCCCACATTGGGCTCCACAGTCAGCGTGGAGTCTGAGATTCTCTCTCTCCCTCTGCCTCTCCTCTTCCCCCAGCTCACGCACTCTTTCTCTCTCTCAAAGTAAATAAAATCTTTTTAAGAATGTTCTAGAACTAAATAATAGTGATGACTATACAACGTTGTGAATAATACTGAAAACCATTGAATTGTACACTTTAAAATGGTGAGTTTTATGGTGTGTAAATTATATCTCAGCAGAAAACCCCAAAACGTGTGAACAAGGTAAAACTTGGACAAATACTACATTTTCTGTAATATTTAATTTTCTTGATTTGTTCTTTAGTTTTATTTCTTCCTTCCCAAACTATATACTTTTATTTCCTTTTCTTGTCTTATTGCATTAGCTAGTACTTCCTATATGATGTTGAAAAGGAGTAGAGAGAAGGGACATCTTTGTCTTTTTCCTGATCTTGGTGGGAAAGCTTCTAGTTTCTCACCATTAAGTATGATGTTAGCTGTAGGTTTTTGTAAATATTTTTTATCAGGTTGAGGAAGTTCCCTTCTATTCATAGTTTACTAAGTTTTTATCATGAATAGTTGTTGGGTTTTGTCAAACGCTTTTTCTTCATATGATCAAGTGATTTTCCCTTTTTAGCCTGTTGGTGTGATGGAGTACATTAATTAATTTGCAAGTCTTGAACCAGCCTTGCTTACTTGGGATAAATCCCACTTGGTCATGTTGTATAATCCTTTTTATATATTGTTGTGTTTAATTTCCTAATAGCTTATCGAGGAATTGTGCATCTCTGTTCATGAGACATATTGGTCTGTAGTCTTCTTCTCTTGTAATGTCTTTGACGGTATGCCTTGTCACTTTTCTTGGTAGTTGGATATGATGTACCAGGTAAAAGGAACTGCCATAAATAAACCTTAGTAATGTGGTGAGATGTGTGGGGAGGGGAAGTGCTCTACAGTCCTAGAATTAGGTCTTAGTCTTCTAGTGAGCCTGTCTCTCTGGACGGTGAACCTCACAAGAGTGTCTCAGGATTTTTCTCCCCCTTAGGTGGGACAGGATGACTATAGTTTCTTAGAGTTGACTACTTCCCTTCCCCCAGAGCAGTTAGGCTCTGATAATGCCCCCAACAGCGTAGGTTCTGGTTAACTAGTTTACCCTGAAGGCAGGCCTCGTTAAGGAGAACAGAGTGCTCTGGCATATTTCAAAATGGTTCCTTTTCCCCTCCCCTGCCAGAGTTACGAGGGGATTTTTACTCTGATACTTTCTGTGGGAACCTGCTCAAGCTCCTGGAGGTCAGTCTCAGGTCAACACTGTGGGGGACGCTCTGTGATTGTGGCCCTTGGGGGTTTTAATTCTCAGACTTGTCCACACTGGGCCTCCAGCTGTTCATCAATTACAGTTCACATTTTCCTACCCCAGCACGGGTTCCCGCTATGGTTTCCAGTGACAAGTCTCTGCTCTGGGAAGCCGTGACTCTGTGTATTCACCTCTGTCTCTCCAATCTTGGAGGCAGCGATTTGCCTTATGCCCTCCGCTCTCCTATGGATCCAAGAAGAGTTGTTGATTTTTCCCTTTGTTCAACTTTTTACTTGTGAAGACAGAGTGGTGACTTCCAAATTCCTTACCTGTGGAACCCTGTTCATTAGTTTTAAATTAATAACTTAAAAAGATGTTTGAATTTTAAAGATATTATTCCAATTTAGCAAAATAGTTCATATATGAACTAAAATTTGCACTCACCTTGCAGTTTGCACTCTCCTTGCAGTTTGCACTTATGTTATACTGTTTTGAATTTTAAATACAAATAAAATAGTGGTCACCCAGAATGGCAGAATTAAAGTAACTCAGATTCCATTATCTTCATCTTTCCAATCACTCTACTATCACTATTTTGTCAAATCTCCTGTTAATGAAGGAATTCATAGTACCCCAGGGTTAGAGACATGAGCTATGCCCACAGTGGCCTTTTCCCTCTCACGACTTACTTTATAAAGCCCATTTCTGGGCCAACGGTATATGTAGGAGTTCTCCAAATGAACTTTCATATAGAATACAAAATTTATGAAAAGATAAGAAATAAAATCACACTAATATGTAGCATATATACTCACTAACAAACCATTGTTTAGAATTCAACCAATAAAATATCTTCCCTGGGAGGATTATTTTATCACACCAGGTTATAAAAACAGCAGTCCGACTTGGTGGATTTCATTATTGTCCTGTTTTCTACAGATATCCCCCTCCCGACTTTATTGATTAAACCCAGGCAGACACAGACAGTCCCCATCCCTCTGCCCTTGGTTCACCGCCTATACTCTCTGCTCCCCAATAGTTCTTATTTTAGTCAACCCTCAGGAGAAACTCATGAGCTAGATATTATCATCCCCGTGTTACAAATGAGGAACGACAGGCCCAGAGAGGTGAGTGGTTTGTGCAGGGGCTAGGAGGGATCAGAGCCTGAAGCCAGTTCTGCTAGACCCCAGTTCTCAGCCACTTTTGTTCAGGGCCTAGCTCCCCACCTGTGGCACCCCGCCCAGACTGGCCTCTCTCATTGCTGCCATTGATCAGTCTACTCACCACACTTCCACTGTCAGACTCCCCCCAGCTGAGCCGTGCTCTCCAGGAAACTGTCCTCAGCTCAGTGTCTGCTATTGGCCTGGCTAGAACCTGGGAATTCCTTCACACTAAGGTGCCCAGAGCTGATAACAGGCTCCTTTCCTGGGAGGCATTTGCCTTTAACAAAGGGAGTACTTCCCAATTAGCCAAAAGAATGCCTCTACTAGGTTGCTAGAATCATCCAACTACACATTACCTCTTCCTCCACATTACCTCAGGAGTAGTTGGCTCCCCAAACATGAGTTCTGCTTGAGGATACATCAAGAGAGAGACCCCCAAATCAGCTCAGCCTCAAAGAGCAGTTAGAGGAACAGTTACATGACATATACTCATGTGTCTGGTTATACGGAGCCAAGAAAGTCTAGCCTCTCCCCCAACTGGTACTAGCATCCAACAGCTCAGTCTCTGCCTCGTGAGCACAGACAGCCTCAGCAGGGCCTGGAGAAGAGGCTGTGGGAGGACAGAGCCTTACACACTCTGGGAGTGGGTCCTGTCCTTCTCAGTGCACTCAGATGCTTCCCTCTGGAGTTGCCAGATTTACCAAGCTTAACACATGTCAATTTTTTATTATTGTCCTCTGAGACCTCACGACTCATTACAATCCTTCTGCACAGACAGATGAGGAAACAGGCTTGAGAAAAATGTACATCTGTTTAAAAAAAAAAAAAAGTTTCAGATTCCACTTTATATCATCCAGGGTTTGCTTACAGGAAATAGAAACCACTCAAACAATTTTAAGCAAAAGGGGGTTTAGACAGGAAATTATGGGCTTACAATTTTATTGAAAGGGCTAGAGGAGCAGGCGTGGGCCAAGTCTGTTGGAGAGCTGCCCGGAACAGTGCCTGGGGACCAGCCGGCCCAGGGCTGGTGCCTCAGCCCTGCCAGCCAGGTGGGGGTTAGGAGGTCACCACTGCTGCCTCTACACCTGCCTCTTGACCCCACAAAAGGACTAAGTGGACCCTGGGATGCCGCTGCACCCAAAACAACCACCACAACTCTGCTTGCCAGCAGGAACAGCCAAAAGCAGCAAGGGGATGCTCTTGGCCTTGAACTGTAGTAGCGTGCAGCTAAGTGGCAGAACTGGTCATGTGCTGCAGCCAGCTCACACCAGCAAGAGTCAGGGGTACCCAGCAATCCCACCTTCACATTCAGTGGCATCATAAAATAGCTTAATTGAAATTGACCACCCCGGGAGTATTTATACCACGAAAATCAGCAAGCACCACAACAAGCCAGAGTGTACTTTTTATTTTATTTTATTTATTTATTTATTTATTTATTTATTTAGAGAGCTGGTTGTTAGGTATTTACCAGCACACCACTCTAGCTGCAAGGGAAGCAGGAAATGCATCTGTTCACTTTCCAGCCTTTGAAAGAGCACTAAAGGGAAGGTGGAAAGGAAGCTCCCTGCCAAGCCACTACCCATCACCCTCACTTCCGGGAAGGTGCCCTCCAGTAAACTCGCACATGTGTGAAATGACATATGACTGATGATGTTGCAGGGTTGTTGGTAATTGTGTTGAAGCAAAATTTCTTAGCACAAATGGCTCTTGAGCATACGTCGAAGTTTATTACCCTCCCAGCAAGGGAACTGGCAAGGTGACAAAACAGTGTGTTGGTTCAGAGAGGGTTTGGAAATTGTTGATGTGTATCTGCAGCAGGGAAAGAAGGCTTGCATAAGCAGCTCATTAGGAAAAGAGGCAGCTAATAAAGGCAAGATTACGGTTTCCATTTACCACAATCATTGACACTTCTGTATCGGCCGCAACCAAAGAAATTCCAGGCCCAATAATCTTAGAGGCCATTTCTGGAGACACCAGCTGTTCATCAGAAATAACAAGAGACACATCCAAGACACCCTCCATCTATGGCTGTTAATTAGACACACACAGTTACATAGTTCCGTGGCCCCGCAGAGCTGGATGAGGGTCAGTGAGCCCCGAGGGGGCAGCAAGCATGTTGAGCAGAGGTCAGACTGGAGCGCCAAGCAATCAGGTCCTGCTTTGTCACCTTGGCCAACACGACCTTCTGGTTCCAAGATGCGGAACGTGCAGGTTGCCTAATCCTTGGTTTTGTCTTTTATTTGATCATAACTGAATACGGAAATAAGCTATATGGACTGAATTGCATTCCCCCCAAAATTCATAATCCCCAATAGGACTGTATTTGGAGGTGGGACCTTTAAGGAGGCAATTAAGGTTAACTGAGATCATTAGGGTGAGGGCCTCAGCCAGTAGTCTTGGTGTCCTTATAAGGAGAGAAAGGGACTCAGAGCTCACTCACTCTCTACCTTGTGAGGACACTGAGAAGGTGACTGCTTGCAAGCCAGGAAGAAAGCCCTCCCCAGGCACCGACCCTGATGGCACCTGGATCTTGGACTTCCAGGCTCCGGAACTGAGAGGAAATTGATGAGCGCTGTTTAAGCCTCCCAGTCTGTGGTATTTTGTTACAGCAGCTGGAGCAGATGAATTCATGAGCTAAATGTCCATTATTAGGGACCAGGTCAAATAAATTATAGTGTACCTCTCCAGGGCCACACTGAATACCACACTGGTACCTCCCAGGAGTTGTGCAAAGAGCAATACTCTCTCCTACATTGAAATACTATGCAACCATTAAAATGAAAGAGGCAATTCTAGAAGCATCGTTTAACATAAATGGAAAACGGAAGGGACAAATTGTGATGTATATGGTAGGCAGCCATTCAGGTTAAAAGTGGTCAAAGGAATCTATAAATGTACTTACTTAACTAAGTGAAATTATCTCTAGAAAGATACCCAAGAAAATGAGTCCAAGAAAAGGGTTGGCCTCCAGCAGAGAGTAGCTGGAAGCAAGGATGGGAAAGGAGATTTTTACTATATGCCTTTTGATACATTTTGAATTTTGTACCAATGTACAACTATTGCCAATTTAGAAATTTTTTTTTTTTAAATGGTTGTAGAAATGTAATACACTGGCTATGGGAATGTGATATTTGGCCAGGGAAGAGCAGAGGTTGGGCTGGAAGAATCAGAGCACCACCCTACGTGCCTGTTTTTCTGCGGGAATTAACTCTGGACTTCGTGGCACTCAGGGGCCTGGGGCCTATTCTGACCTTGAGAGAGTCGCTCATCCCCATGGGTCAGTGTCCTCCTGCGTGACCACCCAGCCTGGGGAACACACATAACCGACGCATGAATGCACAAACCCAGGTGTGAGTTGGGCTCTCTTCCCAAGCGAGGCAGGGACGCAGGTGCTCATTGCAGTGTGGCCCAGATTGGACCCCAAACCAGACACTTCTATAACCCCCCACAAGGCATCCACAGGAAAGCCACTTCTGATCTCCACGTGAAGGAGAACCAGGCCTGTGGTACTACTGGTCAGTAAGAGTGGTAGAAATGTGGGCTCTGGAGCCCTTGCTTGGCTTGGTCCATCCCTTGCCTGTGTCTAACCTTGTCCCAAGGGACAAGCCTGGTCCATTCTAAATGGTGCTGTGGGGACCAGAGGGGAAACAGCCCCTGGAAGGGATGGCATGTGCCTGCACAGAGAGACTCGTAAATGCTGACCACTGCTATTCCTCGGCTTCAGCTCTGGCCCAGAAAGGCCAACAGAGCTGCTCGATGGCGCCCCTGTGACTAAAACGTAAAGGCTTATTCAAAGGAACAGATGGCTTACCCTCAGGAGTGGGCAGGTCTCTCTGAACGTGTATGAAGATGCCCTTGGCTGGCCTGGCTGGGCCCAGTTAGGGAGGCCTGACTCCGCTGCAGCCCCCAGCATGGCCCCTCTTCCCTTCCTCCTGTCTTTCCCCACATGGAGCCTGTTCTCCTCCCCTTGTGGTCCCCACTCCATGCCCAGGCAGAAGCTCCCCTTGCTTCTGAGCTCCTGGAGCTGCCTGGAGCGTGAAGGGAAGTGAGTGCTGAGGGCAGGCAGGGAGGGGACAGATGCAGTGTCCTTGCCTGGCCTGTTCCAGCAAGCTCATCAGCTCCAACCCTTTCCCCCTCATCGGGCCATGTCATTCCATGAAGGCCCCTCGTGGGAGGTGTGTTGTGACTGTGCCTTGTCCATCAAGGAAATGCCGGTGAGGCTCAGCCAAGGCCGCCGAGCCTCTCTCACCTAAGTACCCCCACTGAGACAGGAACAAAGTGACAGGTTACGGCTTCCAGGGTCTGTGCTGATCCCAGACCCCCACCCTCACTGTCCCTCACCTCCCACAATCTTGCCTGGCTTGGTCCTCATGGCAGCCCTGAGGTCAAGGATAAGGACGCTAAAGATAAGGGCCATGGGTCCAAGTGACATGGGGGGGGGGGCACAGACCCCCACACCTGGGGCTGACGAGGGGGTGACTCTCCACATCCCAGCAGCCCAAACCTGGTCACTATGTCCTAGAGAAAGGCTCTGGCCAGCCCCACCACAAAGCAGCCAGGCTGGCCGGCCCGGCCCAGGCCCCACCCAGCACCACAGAGGACCTGCTCCACCAGCAGCAACTCTTCCTTTATTCATGAAATATTCTCCATTTGCTCTTTTCAACGTCCCTGTGCTCCCTGACCTTTCCCCTCTGCCCTCCTCCACCCCAGCCTCATGCTCCTGCTTGACAGGCCCCCAGTGTTCCAGGGTCTGGGTCTGGCTGAGCCACAGCTGCTGGGCGCCTCCAACACCTCACCTCTGCCAGGGCCTCTCAGCCACGTTTCTAATTCCCTGACACTTGGGCCATGAGGTGGGAGGGGGCAGCTGGTGCCCAGCAACTGCGGGCTCCCAGGCCACCTGGGGGGAGGGAGGAATAGGGAGGGGCTGCCCACTCAGGCCTGGCCTGCCCCCAGGGAGCTCCTGCCAGGGTGCCCAGAGCTGCCAGAGGAGCGAGGAGTGGCCAGCAGGGCCAGGGCTGGAAGGGGCCTTTCCCAGGCCGGATGTTTCTAAAATCTGGCCTTGAAAGGTTCCGACACAATCCCTCCCCAGAGATGGGCCTGCCCAGTGTTCCTTTAAGAGAAACAAGAGGACCAGACCATTTCCCCAGAGCCTGGGAGGTACGGCTGGGGCTCCTCTGTGAACGTGATTCCCCTTCTCGGCTCTCCGCTGTGACCTCCTCAGTGGTGGACATCTGTAGGGGAAGTGGTTACGGACTGGCATGGCCTGACAGCTGATCGTATGGTGAGGAGTGGCCCTTCAGGTTGCACTTTTTTTTTTAAGAGTTTATTTATTTATTTATTTGAGAGAGAGAGAGAACGTGAACAGGGGGAGGGGCAGAGGTAGAGAGAGAGAGAATCCCAAGCAGACTCTGTGCTGAGCGTGGAACCCACACAGGGCTCGATCTCACGACCCTGAGAGCACAACCTGAACCAAAACCAAGAGTCGGATACTCAACCAACTGAGCCACCCAGCGCCCCCAGGTTGAACTATTTTTAAATCAAATTTATTGAGGTGCACTTTATATACAATAAAATTTGGCTTTTTAGGTTTACAACCTGATGCTTTTGGACAAGTGCATAGTCATGTAACCACCACCCCAATCTAGATAAGGAATATCTCCATTGCCTCAAGAGGTTTCCCGTGTCCCATTGTGGTCAATATCCTTCCCCCATCCCCAAACCTGACAACTGCTGGTCTCTTTTTCCATCCCCAGAGTTTTGCCTTTTCCAGACTGTCATAGAATTGGAATCATAGAACATGTGGGTCTAGTTCTTTTCACTTAATGTTTTTGAGCTTCATTCATATCACTGCGTGCTTTGGAGCGCCCTTGTGGATACATCGTGCTTTGTTCATCCATTCACCAGTTGATGTACATTTGGGTTTTTCCACTTCATTGCCATGGCAAATAATGCTGTCGAGAACGATCATGTATACCCTTTTTTGAGGACATATGTTTTCAACCCCAGGGTGAACATCTAGGGGTAGGATTACTGGTCATATGGTAGGTATATGTTTACCTTTGTAGGAAGCAGCCGAACTGATCTCTACAGTGGTTTTACCACTTTATGTTCCCACCAGCAATGCATGGGAGTTCCAGTTCCTCCACATCCTCACCAGCACTGAGTGCTGTGAGAGTTTTTCATTTTAGCTGTTCTAACAGGTGTATGGTGGCATCTTATCATGGATTTATTTTGTGTTTCCTTAACAATTAATGATGTTCCATCTTTCCATGTGCTGATTGGCTATCTGTGTATCTTCTTTGATGAAGTATCTGCTCAAATTTTCCCCCCACCCCTGTACCCCACTCTTTAAAAGGTTTGTAAAACTGTCAAAAGGACTCTCTAGCATTTGGGGAAATGAGCACACTCGTGTCATGAACACAGCTCTGAACTCTGGCCAGGGAAGGTCCCGTTTATTCAACAGAGGGGTCTCAGCTCAGGGCTGTGAGTGTCCACATGTCATGCTCTCTCCTGACCCCCAAACTCACCTCACAGGCTGTACTAAAGTGAGATCCTCCCACAGGCTATGCCCTGCCCTTCTGGTGGGCAATGCCCACAGGGGCCCAGAGGGGGAGAAATGCAGAGTTTCCTGAAAAAGTAAAATAATAGTACCTGTAAAGATGAATTAGGACAGGGGATGCCTGGGTGGCTCAGTCGGTTAGGCATCTGACTCTTGGTTTCAGCTCAGGTCATGATCCTTTTGCCCCTCCACTTGCTTTTTCTCTTTTTAAAATAAATAAATCTTTTTTTAAAAAGATGAATTAGGACATACATATAAAGCATTGAGTCAGTGCCAAGCAAACTGCTAGTGCTCATTAAGTGTCAATGTTTGTCATTATTATAATCTACTAATTCAGGATTTCACTGAACCTGAAGTCCAGGCCCCCAAGTTAGAGACCAAGGCTGGGAGGAGGTCTTTCAGGTGTCACAAGCCCCCCAGACCTGTCCATCTCTGCAGAGTGGGGCTCAGCTCCCACGCACTGCCCACAGGATACGCTCCCCACTCCCACAGCAGAACTCTGAGGGTTTCTGTTGGTGTCACTTGGTGTCACCTGCCCTCTTCTAGCAGCCTCAAGCAGTCCTCCATCCTGCACACACACAGACGGGCCTCATGTGTCTGTCCCTCAAGGAGGACCACCTCATCCCAGATGCACCAGATGCATCTTCCAGGAAGAAGTCACTGTCATTCCTCTGAACTCCTAGGTCAAGCATCTCCTGAGTAGTGTCCGTGGCCAGTGAATGTGGGGCAGAGACCAAGGCCTGGGCACTCGGGAGTAGGGAGCAGCCGTCTTAGCTGGCACCAGGAAGGGTGGATAGCGCTCGGGAGAGAGGACACAGAGAGGGCAGGGCCGAACCGCTAAGCAGAGGACTTGGGTCTCCTTCTGGGCCAGAACAGGAGAGGATGTGAGCAGGCAGCTGGGCGGCAGTGCAGGGGCGGGGTGGAGGGGCAGCATGGGGCCTGGGGTGGGGTATGGAAAGAATGCGTGGGTTCAGGAGAAGCCGCTCCCAGCTGTGGGATCTTGAACAAGTCCCCAGGCTCTCTGAGCCTGGCTTTTCTCCTCTGTGAAGTGGGACTCACAAGCCAGCCTGCTGGGAGTCAAGTAGCCCACAGCTGTGATGTGCTGTGTGAGCCAGGAGGGGACGCAATACAGAAAGTCCCCTCGTTTGTGCCAGTGAAGGTGGAAGGGAACGTGCAGGGATGTGATGGGGACCCATCTGGACAGAAACATCTAACACCCTGGCACACGCAGCACCTCCTTCATATGATTCCCTGCTCCACACACATTCCAGATTGCTGGACCTCCTGTTTTATGTTTCTGATTCCACAGGTTTCTGATACAAGGACAGACCAAGCCAGGCACGCGCACGTGCACATCTATGCACAGGCACGTGCACGCACACACACACACACACACACACACACACACCCCCCAAACCCTTGCTTCCTCCCCGCCATCAGTAGCAGAGTGCACTGGGTCCTGTTCTTCTACACTTAGTACCCATATGCTCAGCACCCCAAGTGAAGAGTGTGTGGGGGGGGGTGTGCGCGTGTGCCCGTGAGATCAGTTCTCAGCATATGTGTTGCTCCAACTTGCTTTTGTCACCTAACACCAGGACTTAGGAAGGACCTTGTTCTGACCAGACTTCAGAACATCCTCTGTAGGCAGGTGCCAAACTTCACAGAGCCACGCCGCCGCTGGGCGGTGTTTGGGTTATCTCAGACCTCACTCAAGACAAAGAAAGACTGAGAAACAATAATGACAGATTTCTATAGTATCTTTATTTCATAAACTGTCCAGAGGTAGCAGGGATGTTCTTCCAGGTTCGGAGACTGAGAGGTCCAGAGGCCGCACCATGGCCACCCGCCAGAGGGTAGAGTCAGCCTCCAGGGTCCTGCCCGCCACTATCAAAGGAATCATCTCTGCTCAGGGGAAGGCATCTCTCAGGAACCCAGTCCCCGACACTGTGGATTGCCCCTGGACCCCTGAGCCACATGCATAACCAGACTTACTGTCCTCCATTCCCAAAGACCCACAGAGGGGTCTGGGAAGCTGGGGCAGGGACCCTCAACCAGGGCAGCTCTTCATCAGCTCAAAGAGGGCTTGATCTCTTTCCCAAAGGGCTGATGTGCTTTTGTGATTGCCAAGATAAAGGTAGTGTGATACTTTGGTGCCCTGTGAATACCCCAGTCCCCAGTAACCTCTCACTAAATGGTTTCAGCTTCCACCGATGGTCCTGGCCTGAATCAATTACACACTGAGGGTTGCAGGTCAGTGACTTTCTGATTCCCTCCCTCTTTCTACATTATCTGACATTCTCCCGTGAAGAAGAACTTCCCTTACTCCCTGGGATGGACAAGTGCTTCTCCAAACAAAGTGCCATGCCCTCCTCTCATGGTGGGAAATGGGCCTTCCTTCCTTCCTTCCTTCCCTCCCCCCTTCTTTCCTTCCTTGTCTTTTTCTTTTCTTTTCTTTTCTTTTTTTGATGATCACAATGGGCCTATGATTTGTATGTATTGTTTTTTGTGCTCAATTATGGTCACTGTGCTTTTCGATGTCCCAATTATCCCAGAAATCTTTGAGCACTTGCTTG
The DNA here is from genome assembly GCF_002201575.2 of Neomonachus schauinslandi. NCBI lineage: Eukaryota > Metazoa > Chordata > Mammalia > Carnivora > Phocidae > Neomonachus > Neomonachus schauinslandi. Next base: position 124,383,917 of record NC_058411.1, on the reverse strand, counting down.
CTTTCTGGCACAAGATGTCCCAGGTCTGCTTCATGCTGCTCCTGCCCCAGACCTAGAATCAGCTGGTCTCCCAAAGAGCCTCAGGTCCCCAGCATGGGAGCGGGATTTAGAACCCAGGATCCTTACCTCCATGTGCTCACTGCTTCGAAGGTGACCCACTTTCCTTTACAGAAGAAAGATCTGACAGCAGAGAGGGGCTGGGGCCTGCCACTTCCCACAGATAGCTAGGGCAGAGCGGGGACTAAGCTTCCAGCCTCCCAACTCTCCACAGACTCTCTGGGGTGGGGAGAGGTTGCTAGGTTGGTCAGTTCCAAGCATACAACCTGGAACTCATGGTCCTCCCCAGGGAGGCCTCGTGAGAGTCCTCTTCATATACTTGGTCTCAGCCCTGCAGTCAGGGCCTTAAACCCAGGTGACGAGTAATTTCAAGGGCACTGGAAAATATCAGACACCGAAATCGAGCTGCCCACCCATTAGCTGATGCCTGAAATTCCACCATTCATTCCTAAATGTAGAGTAGATCCCTGTTTATGTACAACCTCCCTGAGGAGCTCACTTTAAGTGTTCAGGTGTTCCTGACATCACCAATGGGACAGACAACCCTGAGGTGCCTGGGCCCTGAGGTTGGGAAGAGGGGCCACACTGCATTGGGGAGGAGCCTGAGGACTTACACAGACTTTGGGGACTGTCTAGGTCTGGGCCCCACTTCTCAGACATGTGTCACAATCTGGCAGCCCCAGCCCTCCACCCACCCACTGCTCTAGAAAAAAAGTACATCACCCCCTGCAACCTCCAAGATCCCCACAGGGCTCCTGGGGCTAGATGCAGAACCCCCAGCTTTATGGCTCTAATACATTGAGCTCATGATGGTCAATGAAGAAATCCATGTGTTTTCTTTTCCCTGGTAACCCCTTAGCCTTCAGGGCCTACCAAAGCACCAAAAAAAAAAAAAAAAAAAAAAAGGAAATGTAAATCTTTGACAGAGTAGAGAGGCAGGGAGTGAAAACATCAAGCCAGCCAAGAGTGGTGGTAGGCGGAGTGCAAGTGCGTGTGTGTGTGTGTGTGTGTGTGTGTGTGTGTGTAGGGGGGTGTGTTAGGAGGCCTGATTCAAGCTGCATCTACTTTGAGGAGTAGGCCCCAAAAGACCTCAAAGGGTCTATAACCTTTGAGATGGGCTCACCCCACCCCTCCACTCTGCCCTTCCCACCTGTTCCCTGTGGGATCCAAATACATTTCAGGCCAAGAAGGTTCTTTCTCATTAACAGAATGAGGAAAAGGAAAATTGGAAAATTGTTTTCAATTCACACAGAGCTATTTCTGTTTGTGACAGGATACTACTTTGACATATTAATCAAAGGGCTTTGTTTTCTGTTTGGGGGCTTTTTGTACATTATGCTACTCCGTCATTTAGCCCATTCAGACAGGGGGTTATTTTAGACTGGGGGTCCTCAGGGTGGGGGCCACGCAGCAGAGAACAGAGCATGCGTGGGTAGGTTTTGGCATCCACTGCAGGCTGCTGAGACTCAGGAAGAGGAACAGTAGGAGCCAAAGCTTAACATTGGAAGGGCCCAGCTCTTTTGAGAGAGAAAGTTTTGGTTTTCTGTTTTAACTTTGGTCCAAAAAGGCCCAGAGGACAAGGGTTAGACCATAAAAAGGAAAGAATGCATTCAAAGCCAGTCCTGCCACCTAGAAGAAGCTGGTCCAGGAGGGCAGAAGCGGGGAGGTGGGAAGCAGGAGTGGCGGCCACTCTGAGACCCTCAGCGCAGGTCAAGATGGTGCACGTGTTGGAGACGCATGGCTGGAGCTTTGTGGAGTCCGGAGAGGACAGAAGAGAGTCAGGCCTGGTAAGCCTTGCCCCGCCAGGATTTCCCACCATAGCAGGTGAGCTAGCATGCTTAAACATGGGGCCCAGGCCACCTCTGGCTTTCTCCTCCATCATTCCTGATGGTGGGGTGTGAGGGGTGCTCCAAGCAGCAGATGGAGAAAAGGGGAAGGAGAGCAAAAAGCCACCCCATAAACATGTCTTCAGGATATTCCGCAATCACTGCCCGACAGGACTTCTGCTTTTACCCTTTCCACGAGAACAAAGACACCCACCTGAGTGTCACAGAAGCTGAGCCCACGTGGGGTCTTATTTCAGGAGGCCATGAGCCATCAGGAGATGCTCTGAGCCCGGCCTGCGAGGCTCCAGTCTATGCCACACAGTGAGGTGCACCTGAGCCCCCAAGGCTGTGCCTGTCAACATCTCTGCCCTAGTGATATCTCTCCCCCTGCTCCGTCCCAGGTTCTCAGGCTTAGGAGGCAGGGGCCTCTCTGGTCTGGGACTCTTCCTTGAACGAGGCCATTTTACCAATAAGAGCTGACCCAGCCCACCAGAGCTGTGCTTCCTCAAATTGTTAGCCACTACTCGTCTTTGGCTATTGGCATAGAAATTTAAATTAATTAAAATCAAATAAATTTTGGTGCTCAACATCACGAATCCTCAGGAAAATGCAAACCCAAACCACAATGAGATGTCACCTCTCATATACGAGAATGGCTATCGTCAGAATGACAGGAGATGACCAGTGTTGACGGGGAGGTGGAGAAAAAGAGATCTGTGTGCACTCTTGGTGGGAATGCAAATTGGCATGGAAAGCAGTGTGGAGGCTCCTTGAACAATTAAACGTAGAATCACCATATGATCCAGCGATCCCACTTCTGGGTATTTACCTGAAGGCAGGGAAAACATTAACTCCAAAAGATATCTGTCCCCCCATGTTTACTGCAGCATTATTTACAAGAACCAACACATGGAAGCAACCTAAGTGTCCATCAAGAGATGAATGGATACAGAAAATGTGGCAGACAAACGCATGGGCACGCACGCACACACACACACACCGAATATCACTCAGCCATAAAAAGGAAGGAAAGCTTACCATTTTTGACAACATGGATAGACCTCTAGGACATTCTGCTAAGTGAAAGGAGTCAGATAGAGAAAGACAAATACCGTATGATCTCACTTATGTGTGGAATCAAAAACCAAACAAACAAAAAAACCAAACTCATAGATACAGAGAACAGATTGGTGGTTGCCAGGGTGGGGATGGGGGTGGGTGAAATAGGAGAAGTGGTCAAAAGAGACAAACTTCCGGTTATAAAAGAAGCCCTGGGGATGTAATTCACAGCATGGTGGCTATAATTAATACTACATTGCATATTTGAAAGTTGTTATGACAGTCAATCTTAAAACTTTTCATCATGAGCAAACAGTATTCGTAAGTACGTGTGGTGATGGATATTAATTAGATGCACTGTGTGATCATTTCTCCATATATACAAATATCGAATCATTATGTTGTACACCTGAAACTAATATAATGTTATGTATAATTATATCTCAGTAAAAAATAAACAAGAAAATTAAATAAATTTAAAAAGTCAGCTCCTCTATCACACTAATATTTCAACATTTTAAGTGTCCAATAGCCACATGGGGCTAGTGGTTACCATACTGGACAGCACAGACACGGAACAATCCATCATTGAAGAAAGTTCTATTGGCAGCACTACCCCAGAGGGATGAGGGCTCAGAGTCTTCAAGTTTCCACTTGGGGAACCATAGCAGTGGGCCCCGTTCACCCCTCCTGCTTCTTCCCTCACCACAATCCCTGCTTCTGATGACCAGAGCCACACCTTGGCCCCATCACACCGACCAATGGGATGGTGCGGGGGCCCAAAGGGAGGAGAGACCAGCAGGGACAGGAGGAAGACAGTCAAGGAGGATCGGGGTGCCGTTGGCCTCTGTGATGGCTGACTGGGCAAGTGGAAGCAAATCCCCTCTCTGCTGTCAACTTCCTCATCTACCCACCCACTCATCCATCCACCAAAACATCCACCCATCCGCCCTTCCATCTATCCACTCTTCCATCCACCCATGTAACCATCTACTAACCCATCCACCCACCCACTCATTCACCCATCCATCCACCTACCCATCCACCCATCTATTCATCCATCCATGTATCCATCTATCCATCTGTTCCATACTCCTGCTTCCAAGCATTGTGGATACAAAAACAAATGAGCCAGACTCCCACCTCAATATGAAAACAACTAGCAAGATAATAACAACAATGGCACGGCGGCTGTCAGTAATGGGACAAGTGCTCTGATAAATGTGGAATGAATGCCACATGGAGGAGACACGGTAAATGGTAAACACTGATGAGCACCGAGGAGTCCGGCCAGGGCCCTCCTCCCCTAGGAGAAGGTGCTCCCCAAGGTGGGCCGAGGCTGCCGATCCACATGCTGGGACTGGCCCCAACACCCTAAAGGAAGCTTGTGGGAGGCTGAGTGACCTCCCAGGACCTGTTTGGGACAGGCCACTTGGCCACGGTGGAGCCCTGGCCAGCCCCCCACCTGCCTGCCCTGTGGCTCCCACTCCCAGGCTGCCAAGTCTCCACCCCCACAAGGGGAACAAACCCAGGAACCCCCAAGGGGTGACCTCACCTGCAGAGGAGCCTGGCCAAGGCTGCTTTTTTGGCTTCAGGCCTCTGAAGGGAAGGGTTTGGAAAAGGTGGGCCTGGCTACAGTCCCAGCTCTCCCACTCTTGAGCTGGGGGGCTGCTCAGAGCTTCAGAGGCTCCGAATACAAAATGCAGACCCACTTGCCTTGCAGAACTGTGTGAAGATTACACACGGTGTGCAAAGGCCTATCTGGTGACTGGCATACACACGGTTACCATTTGAAAAGCGTTCCCTTTCCACTCTCACATGCTCTAATGCTATAAACTGGAGATTTGAGGCCCACAGGATTACTTCACAAGCCTGAACTAAACCATCCTGTACATGCTCTCCCACCTGTACTCAACAGGAAAAGGGCAACACATCATGAATCAAAACAACTTTGACCTGCCTGCGAGATCTGCTCCCCCACACACTTCACCTGAGTCTTTGGAGAATTTTCATCACTCATGTCAATGTGCCAAACAACCTGGAGGTCTGAGGCCTCCAGGGAGCCCGCCTTTTACAAGTGTGGGAATAGCCACGGAGCCTCGATTCATCGTGGGCGGGAGACGGGGCCTGTGCACACCTGAGGGCCAGCTGATTGGCGGCATTTCACTGCTGGTTTTTAAAAGGTTCAAGATCAGATCCATTTGTTGTGAATGCCGCTTGAGAGCCGAGTGGGCCACAGGGTTGGCCAAACCATTTCTCTCCCACAGGAACATCTCCTACAGGCAACATCTGCCCAAGCGTTCAGGCCAGATGAGTCGAGAAATATTTCTGGAGCACCTGGTGCTGGGCTATGTTTGAGGGACAGACAGATAATATTCAAACAATATGAATTTATGGCGTGCCTACTCTCCCAGGGACTCTGCCAGTCAGTGAATAAGACAAGGTTGGTCTCCCCCTCATGGGCCTGGTATTCAATTCGAGGAGCAGATAAGGAGACAGTCAAATAAATAAGATGATTACGGACCAGTAAGTGTTCAAGTATTGCAAAGAAAATAAACAGACTGAGATGACGGTAACACTAAGTGATCAGAGTCCTCTTTGACAGCATGCCATTTCAACTGAGGTAGGAAGGATGGAGAGTGAGCCAGTCGTGGGAAGAATGCAAGGGAAAACATGACAGACAGCGACTAGCATGTGCAAATGCCCTGAGGCAGGAAAGAAGTTGCCATGCTCAACCCCCTGAAAGACTAAGGCAGCTGGAGCAGGAAAAGAGAAGCAGGAACAGATAGCTGAGGCCACATAAGCCATAAGGAGTGTAGATTTTATTCTTAGATACATAGGAAGCTGTTGGAAGGCTTGAGACAGAGGAGCCATGCGCTCCCATGTAGGCTTAAGGAATGCCACTCTTCTGTTGTTGTGTGGAGAATGGACTGCACGAAACACAAGTGGAGCCGAGAGACCTATCAGGCAGCCTTTGGAGCCCTCCAGCTGAAAACTGAGGCCTACCTGGTTGACAGTGATGGTAGCAGGACAGAGGGAAGTGGAGAGAATTGGGATATTTTGAACACAGAGCCCAGGGCAACTTGCTGCTAGGGTAGATCTGAGGTTGGAAGGAAAGAAGGAGAATCAAGGATATCTCATACACTGCAGGCTTTAACACGGTGGTTCCAGTGGCTGAGATGGGGTACACCGACTGAGAGTGGATAGATAGATTAAAAAGGGAAACTGGGAGCTCTCCGGTGGATACAGAAAGTTTAGAGAGACCTGTGGAACAAGCAAACACAAGGGATCTAGGGGCGTTAGGAACTCAGGGGAGGGGTTTGGCCTAGAGATAGAAATGCAGCACCATCCACTCACAGTTGAAACAGGACCCCCTCAGATATAGAAGCGAGGAGAAGGAGGAGGAGGTGAGGAAGTGGACATGGCCCATGGGGTGACACCTGTCACATTTTCGGGCTGCCCCATACCTTGGGAACACTCGGGCTCTGTTTGCGAGACTTGCCCACCTTAAGTCTTGCGTCCCTGCAGTAGAGTGGAGAAAATCCTCTTCCTGGGCTCCTTTGCACGCAGGGCTCAATTACAGGACCTGCCTCCACCAATCAGATTCAACCTCGTGAGACATGAAAATCCCTTCCCA
>NC_058411.1:124360053-124377328 GCF_002201575.2 Neomonachus schauinslandi | reverse complement strand
CAGCCAGGGCACGGGCATGTGACCTGAGCTCCACCAATCAGATTCAAGCACATATGGCATCAGTGCAGAGGGAAGCTCCAGAGGATAGTAGCGGTTGAGCTCCAAGCACCAAAGGGACGCTGGTGGTGGCAGCAGGGCCATTGCAGTAAGGTCAAGCTCCAGGCGGTGGACCCACTGTCGCATCTCGTGCTCCATGGAGTTGTGCAGTGGCAAGACATTTGGCCAGCTGTCACCTGCTACAAGGTGGGACACAAACCATATGCCAACTGAGGCTATAGAATTGGGAAAATGTGAGGAAAAATCCAGAATGGGGGCATTATTGGCTACTTTGGGCAACGTTCTACAAGAAAGGAAGGATTGAGACCAGTGACAGATGGGGATAAGTAGCAGTGACAGAAGGGAAAGTGACAGCACTGAGAGAGGGACCCACTCCCAGTGGCCTGCCATCAGAATGGATGGAAAGTCCCAGAGTTTAGAGTCTTGCAGGATTTTACACACACACACACACACACACACAGTGTCTTTACCCCAGACTAAAGCAAGTTCTTGCCTGCAAATGACAGCCGTAGCAGGAGATAAAATTGAGACACGAGGTCTTTTTCCAGAACCTTCTCTTAAGAATTCCATCTAAGAGAGGGACCCCTGGAAAAGAGCATAGGAAGGGGATGTCTCCCGCTGAGGTCACTGGTTTAATCACCTCAATACAGTGACCCTTCCGTTACGGTGAGGGCACAGCAGAGGCCAGTGGGTCAATAATTGGAGTGGTCATGTGTAAGGCTTAGGCTAGAGCAGCTCTTTGGCTGTGGTCAATGGAACTGACCCCTCCCTAAAGACCAGAAGCCAACCAAGTTTTTGAGTGAAATGTGTTACCCAAAATAATCAACCCAAGGCTGGTGGTAACAGCCAATCCCTGAGGCAACCTCCCAGGACCCCAACCTCACACCAACAGGAAGCTGTGTGGCCCCCCAAGATCGCATACCCCCTAAGACCTGCCTGTCAGGTGGCCATGGAGGATAATGGACAAGGAGGACCCCTCTGGGGGGGCAGAACCGAGTCCACAGGGGGCCATGGCTATGGCAGAGCCTCCCAGGAGCAGAGCAGGGTGCCACGTGGCCATGCAAGGAGCAGGGTGGCTGCTCAGAGCAGGACATCGCGTGCTCCGCACTCTCCCTTTTTCTGAATGGACGCTGTTTCTGCAGTCTTCCCGTGTCTAACCCATTACTGGTACTGAGAACGTTGGAACAGATAAGTTGTCTTGTAGTTAAAGGTCGCAAGACCATGGGCAGCCTTATGGAGAAGGCTGACCAGATGGAGTGGGATGACAGCTTGGCTGTGTGCCCCGGACACAGGCATGTTTTCTGTGTGGGTGGAAGGGTATGACAGGTGTTGGCTAGTAAAGGGGCAGGCTGTGTGGCGGTTCCTGCTAGCTGCCTACCCAGTGTCCATCCCCCCTTTCTTTCCTGCTAACAGAGTCCTGGTTTGGAAGGAAGTATAAACGTGCCCTTGTAAAATACTCGTCTTCTCAGTTAGAGGTGGCCACGAATGCAGGTCTAGCCATTGAAATGTAGGTTTCTGAGGGAGAAGAACCCCTTTTAGATAAAAAGTCAAAGCTTTGCTGGAAGAAAGACTACCTTTGTTCCTTTGCCTCTCCTTCCTTCCTCCTCTTCGTGCATAGGAAGGAGAGGTGATGCGGGCAAGGCAGCAGCCATGTTGTGACGATGCGGTGTGAAGGGAGGTCATCAAGCAGTGTGAGGGAGCCAGAGAGATGTGGGAGGTTAGGAGAGAGAGGAGAGACATGAAATGGTGGTGGGTGGGAGAGCAAGCTTGCCAAGAACGTCAGATACTACCTCACTCTCAAGGAACCAAGACAGGAGGTGCTGGGAGGGGAGCACGCAGCGCTCTGGGAACATAGAAGGGAGAAGGACAAGGAGGGGAAGGCAGAGTGCAGCCCAGGGGAGTAAGCGACCCTGCCAAGCATTTTCTAATACCATCCATTACCTGAAACAGGAAGAATGCCATCGGTGATATTCACGGTGCAGTGAGCTACACACTTGCAATTCTCCCAATCTATTTAAGTGGAATCGAAAAGTCAAACCACAATCTAAATCAGCATTAAATTTTTATGGTACTCATAAATGTATTTATGGAAAGGCAGGCTGACTTTTCCTGTAGAATAGGGAGGTCAACAAGATGTGTAAATTCCCCAACGGCCCTTTTTGGAATTCAGAGGTGAATCTGGAAGGAGAAACTGATTACCGCATGGGGGCATGCACCCTGGGCTTGCAGGCTGGCTAGTCCCCAGCGACCATCTGATGAAATGATGACACTGAGAGCAGGACATCAGGCAGCTAAGCCACAGGTCCTCTGGTGGGCAGGGAAGTGGGAAAACATTATCCTTCCCCCAGCTCCTTAGAGAATTCCAAAAGGCACCAGCCTGGTGCAGTGGAGTCTTGCCCGGGGCAAGTTTCTTAACCTCTCTGTGCTTCAGTTCCCCGATCTGGAGGATGGGGGTCACGAGAGTAGCATCTAGCACACAGCTAGAACCCTGTAAGGTGCTCAGAGCTGTGGCTGGCGGGTGGCCTTGAGTATCTGCTTTTGCTATTTTCTGATTTTTATTGTTGCAGAGAATGCCAGAGGGGGTGGAGGGGCCCAGGAAACTGTGGGGCTGGGGCAGTAACAGGGGAAGGCGTCCTGGACTCGGCCGACCCTAGAAGCCCCAGAAGCCCACTGTGCAGGGGCCAGGCCCCGACACCCCAGGCACTGCACACCCTCCCCCGCCCACCCAGGAAGTGGTTTGGTTTTGTATGACATTTGTTCTGAGTGTGCAGACCTCTCGGGTTCCTGTCCCCACCGAGCCTCCCACCCTGCTCCCCGAGGGGAAGTGAACTGTGGCCCCTGCTGGGGCTTTGGTCTCCCTCTGGGGTGGCAGGGCTCTTGGTTGCATCACCTCTCACCTAAAAATGCAAGCTCTGGGAAGATAGGGCCCTGTCACCCCCTACGAGGTCCCCCGACCGGAGCCCCGCACAGCAGGCATTTACCCTGGCCAGGAACAGTCCTCAAAGAATTTTATCAGTCCAGAGCGCCACAGAGCCTTCCTGTCTGCTACAGCCTGGCCAACACAAAAATAGCGCCACTGATTAGGACCTTTCCAAAGCTCTACGGCCAGCGCCGTCCGGGGTGCCCGAGGGACATGCTCGCTCTATCTTTACAGAAATCGTAAGAAACTTATTTTAGCACAGCATCTTAGAAAAGAAATTTGCCACGATCTTTAAAAGGCCATAAAAAGTCCATCCCCTTTAACCCAGAAATCTCATTTTCTGAGAATGTAGCTCAAGGGAATAATTAAAAGGAAGGAAGGAAAAAAAAAAAGTCATAGTTGAAGCTATCCATGGCAGGGTTTGACTAAAACATCTAAGGCGACTCTGGAAATGGCCTCGCGTCTGTCCAACACCAGAAGGATGGCTGTGATCGTGCATGGCTGTCAACTCCATGGCGTCCCATGCGACTGTTAAAAATGGCGCCTGTTTCACAAGGACAAACGAGGAACAGGAAACGGCAGGTGGAGTAACTGACATGAAATGTGCCCGCCACCCATGACCTGGAAGGAGTTTGTGTGTTGGGATGTTGGGATTGCAGGGGACCCTGCCTTCCTCCTTCCTTCCTTTTTTTCTTCCACTTCCTCTTCCTGCCTTTAAAGGAGGCCATTGGGTTTTCTGCCTGCCCTCAAGAGGCGGAGACCAGAGCCCGCAGCCTGGGTTCCTCCTAGCCAGTAAAGAGAGGGGGAAATCCTTGCTCTACCTCTCAGCCCATGTACAATCCAAACAACAATAGCATCATCATCACCACTGCTCTTGTCCTCAAAGCCAGAACCACGCTAAATCACATTTGCCCCAATAAATCCATACTTTCAGAGACTCCAGCCCCAGAGAGACCACCCCCTGGAAGGCAACATGTAGCAGTCACATAGATGGATCCTGGATTGTATCCCAAAGAATACAAGCCAGTCCCACTATGGGAAAGCCTGTTAGACAGAAAAATCAAATTCTAAGCCCAAAGGAGGAGCTGATGATGGTGTGTGAAGATGAGGAGCCCCCACCTGGGATGATCAGCAGAGCAAGCAGCATTGGAGCCCAACATGTCCCTGGCAAGTTCGGGAAGGGGCAAACACCTCCCAGGCTCGCTCTGGCCTTGGGTGGCCAGGCTTGAGCTGGCAATGCCTCAGGAGGAACAGACTAGGTGGAACCTGGGCACCAGTTCTTGGCCCACAACACATTACCCAAACATCTGAACCACTGTCTGTGCCCATGTAATGTGAGGATTGAGACTTCAGCCTTGGAAGCTTTCTCAAGCAGGAAACAAAGAAGCACCAATCTTTTTTTTTTTTTTTTTAAAGATTTATTTTTTTGAGATAGAAAGAATGAGAGACAGAGAGCATGAGAAGGAGGAGGGTCAGAGGGAGGAGAAGCAGACTCCCCGCCGAGCAGGGAGCCCGATGCGGGACTCGATCCCGGGACTCCAGGATCATGACCTGAGCCGAAGGCAGACGCAAAGAAGCACCAATCTTAAGGGAAAGATTTATTTGACCACACTGCAATAGGACATCCGTTATCAAAAGACATCATGAAGAGGGTAAACACAAGTCACAAACTGACAGGATTCACAGCAAATCTAACCAACAGGGAGTTGGTATGCAAAGTTTAGAAAGAACGCCTTCAATCCAACATGGAAAAGACACGAGTCCAATGGCAAAATGAGCAAAAGCCACAAAGAGGCATTTGCAAATGCAGGAACTCAAATCACGAAGAAAGGAAACATTGTTTAACCTCAAATGGAAAAGGAAACCAAGATAAGAATGTAGACTGATGGGAATCTGTTAAATCGGAGTGCAGTTCAGCACAATGGTTCTGGAGGACAGTCTGGAAGCATCTAGTGAGGGGATACATACCTGCCCTATGATGGTGTAAGCAGTCCAAAGCTCAGAACACTGGCAACGATGCAAATCACCCCCAAATGTAGACTAAATTATTTTTCAAATGTGGCACATTCACTCAATGGCACCCAACATTCATTATATGGCTAAATCTCAAAAACATTTTGGACAGAAGTGGGGAAAGAGTCATAGAATTTAAAAAGAATATATTTAATCTGATCTTATTTCTAGAAAGCACAAAATGAAAGAAAACCATCCAATGCATTGATTTGAGATGCACATATACGAGGGTGCTACCCACCTCAGTGTTCATTTTACGACTATTTAAGATGTCGCTAAAATGATGTTTGCATGGCATGACTCATTGCGCTATTGCTTGTAATAGCCAAAGATTGAAACAACTCATGTCCATCCATAGGGACTGGTTCAGTAGGTCAAGGGGCACCATGTGTCACTGTGCCAAAGCTAGAAAGCAACTATGGGATCTCTGCATGAAAGATCTCTGGGATATATTGCAAAGTAGGAGAAATAAAACCAAAGCATAGACAAGGCAGTGAGCCATGCCTTCCCTTTTCTGTAGAAAATAAGGAAAATAAGAAAGCATATTTTCGTGGGCTTGTCTTTGCCTGATCTTGCTCCCAAAAATCAAACGACCTTCCGTGCCCAGTCTAGTTTGTCCTGCTGTCCTGGCAAACCTTGGTGACACCTTTCCCTGGTGGTAAGGTCCCAGTTTGAACAGTACATTCCATCAGTCACCCTAATCCAAATCCATAGCCGTTTCTTCTTTGTCCTGAGCACACGGCTGGACTGTATGTCTCAGCCTCTCGTGCAGTCAGGTTGGGCCATGAGATGAGTTCTAGCCCATAAAGTGGAAGAGAAGTTATGTTATAACTCTTAGGCCCAGCCTTGTAAAACTCTGCCATGTGAGTTCCTTGCCAACCAGCTGGGTGTCAATGCCAAGGGCAGCCTCAGAGACGCTGAGCTAAAAAGAGCAGAGCCCCCCACAGCCTGGATCCCTGACAGCCCACCCTCCTCCCCCTGCCTCTGCTGCCCCTGGACTGCTTTGGTGAGTAGAACTCAAGAGTATTTGCGCTTTAGCCACTAGGCATGCGGGGGTGTATGTGTTTTAGCGGCCACCCTAATGAATGTAATTAATTTCTTATTTAAAAAAAACAAAATAAATGTACAAATATATTGCACCTGCTTCTTTATCTGTAGCATATATCTTAAAGGGAAAATTATTTAAAATAAAGATCCTTAACCACAGGATTCTTGTAAGAATTTTTAAAATAATGCAATATATGGGCAACCGGGTGGCTCAGTCAGTTAAGTGTCTGCCTTCGGCTCAGGTCATGATCCTAGGGTCTTGGGATCAAACCCCATGTTGTGTCGGGCTCCCTGCTCAGTGGGGAGCCTGCTTCTCCCTCTCCTTCTACCCCTCCCCCCTCCACTTGCGGTCTCACTTTTTGTGCGTGCACTCTCTCTCAAATAAATAAATAAAATCTTTAAAAAGCAATGCATATAAAGCTCTCCTCTGTGACTGGACCAGAATCAGTGCTCTAAAATGTGTAGCATCTGGGGCACCTGGGTGCCGCAGTCTGTTGAGTGGCGTCCGACTCTTGATTTTGGCTCAGGTCATGATCTCAGGGCTGTGGGATCAAACCCCGCATCGGGCTCTGCACTCAGCGCAGAGCCTGCTCCTCCCCCTTGCTTTCACATTCTCTCATTCTCTCTCAAATAAATAAATAAAATCTTTCAAAGTAAAATAAAATCTTTCAAAGTAAAATAAAATTTGTAACATCTCTTTATCTAATTGTTACATCAAGGGCCATTGTCAGGGCTGATAGCTGGACTGCCCCATCACCAGAACAGGTCCCTTCATCCTTTCTGGATGAAGGGACCCCATCTCCTGGAAGCTCCTCCAGCAGGCTCTGTGGGAGGCCCTGCCAACCTCTCTTGGGGGCAGGGGCTGGAGGAGCAGTGTGGACCTTCCCGGTCTTCTGATAAGCCCCCTGACACTCTAGTCCATCCTCGGGGCTCATCAACTGTGACTTTGCCCACCAGGACAAGACCCAGGCCCCGGGCAGGGGGAGGATGCGATCCAGACAAGTAACTCCCCGCTCCCTCCCTTCGTATTTTCTTTTAGATGCTTGAAGTGCCCAATTATTAAAGTAAGAAGTGCTCTTTGCAGGGAATTGGGAAAATATATTAAGGCTTAAGGAAAAACATGAAGATGTCCAGAATCCCATCCACCAGAAACAACCTCAAGGTTTCCCGCTGAGGTGAAGCACTGAGGGCCAGGGCCTGGCTCGTGTGTGTGTGTGTGTGTGTGTGTGTGTGTAACTATACACAACACAAAATTGACCATTCGTAGATGCGCAGTTGAGTGGAATTAACACATTCACATCCATGTGCAGCCGTCCCCACCGTCCATCTCCAGAACATTTGTCATCTTCCCAAACTGGGACTCTGCACCATTCGACACGCCTCCCTGTTCCTTCCTCCCCACAGTGTAGGCCCTGGTAACCACCGCTCCGCTTTCTGACTCTGAATTTGCTCACTCCAGGGACCTCATCTAAGTGGGATTGTGCGCGATTTGCGCTTTTGTGACTGGCTTCTTTCACTCAGCATCATGTCCTCAAGGTTCATCCATGCTGTAGCAGGTGTCAGGATTCCCTTCCTCGTTTCAGGCAGAATCCTATTCCACTGTATGAATAGACCATATTTTGCTTATCCATTCATCCAAACGCTGAGTGTTTTCTGCAGACTTTTCTCCCTTCGGACACGTACTGGTGTCCTGAGGGCCATTCCCCTCTCCCAACTCAAGACCAAGTCGCAAAGGAGGTGCGAGAGCAAGAAACAGAAAGATCTGGGGACATGCTCGCAGGGTCAGGTGAGATGTCATCTCCTGGACACTGGGGAGAAGGGAGAGGTAAGGTCAGCTGGGGTCGTCAAAGGGACGGGTGGAGGTGGACAGGGACTCTCCCGTGACCTGGGCCTGCAGGTGACCCGCTGTCCAGCAGTCCTGGATACCTGGAGCAGTTGGGGGTGAAGGAAAGACCCTGCTCCAACAAGGGGACAGGAACCAAACCAGGGAGTGTCTCAGGGATCTTTCTAAGAAAGACGGTGGTGGACACGTGACCTTTCTTCCACACTCACACACACCTGTGGCCAAACCTTCCGACCCGCCGTAGGTGGGCTAATTTAAAAAGTTAAAGTGGGGAATCATAAAACCACTCTTTACAATTTAAACCTTCTAACTGAAAACATACTTTGTAACTGCAATTTGCTATAGGTTCAAGTCCTAATTGACAACGAGCCACTGAGTAGAATTCCACGTTTGCTTTTTGCTTATATAAGTCATAACCATAATGTTTCTATGATTTTCAACTTGTTTCCTCCAAAGTGGAGCCAGACCTTGCTAACCAGCGTGAAGCAAGCTACTTGCGGGCAGGGGCCCTGTGACTGGGTTTTCCTGATCTTTCACAGCTGTCTTGCCCACATCTCGTTGGACAAGCATTTGTCGTAAGGTGACTCACCTTTATCAAGTGTTTCAACCTACATATCATAAAAACAACAATCCATTCTTAATTACCCTCATATCTCTTTAGTTTGCACCATATTTAATTAGATTGTTTCCTTATTATAACACGTGCAGTTGGCATGAACAACATTGGGAATAAACCCACAGGCTCTCACCGTGGCTCAGCATGCTTTCCAGAGGGGGGGGGGGGCCCTGGCTCATTGTGGGGGGGGGGGGCAGCGGTCACAGCCCGTGCACATCTGTGTAGATCACAAAATCAGGATCCCTCTGAGTATCCACTATTGATGAAATAATACTAGCAAAGTGTTTATTAAACTAGTCCCTGGGACGCCTGGGTGGCTCAATCAGTTAAGTGTCTGCCTTCAGCTCAGGGTCCTGGGATCAAGCCCCGATCGGGCTCCCTGCTCAGCAGGGAATCTGCTTCTCCCTCTACCCCTCCCCCTTGCTTGTGCTCTCTCTCTCTCTCTCTCATGTGCTCTCTCTGTCTCAAATAAATAAATAAAATCTTTAAAAAAAAAATAAACTAGCCCCTGACTCACACAAAGCCCACCATAAATGTTATTAGCTATTATTGCTAATTTCACCCTTGTGAGCACTTCTCCTAGGCTGGACTCTCGATGCTGTGGGCAATTCAGAGCAGCAGAAGCAGGACTCGAAAAGCACGACTGGGGAGATGGGACAGGAACATCCCCAAATTAATGGCCCAAGTACATAGCAAGTGGTCGCAACAGCAGTGAAAGATACCACATGATCTCCTGGCATATTAACGTGTAGCACCTCAGAACTTGCTCCATAATACCTGGGTGCAAGAGACATTTCCTTGTTTTTCAAATAAAAAGTTTTACACTTCAAAAAAAAAATTGTCTTTGAGAAAGTCACACCGGAACTCGTTCATACGATACAAGCCCCAAACTACATAGGTGTGGGGACTTGGTCCCCCTGAACCCCCACCACCCAGAGGAAATGTTGTCTGGGGGTGGCTTGTTCAGGGTGCTGGACTCACCACTAAACAGGACTCCATCTCCTTCCCCTCTCTCAGGGTGGCCAGGACATTCCCCAAAACCTCTGACTCAAGGCACCACCCTCCATCCTGTTCCAAGGGACTGAAACATAAAGACCAGTGGTTCCCCATGGGAGCGACCCAGCCCTTTCTGACACCCGGGGGTGGCTTCCCCTTCCTGGGCTGGGGGTGGGAAACCCTCTAGGGAGAGCACAGCTGCGAAAAGAAAAAGCCACACACTTGAAACCCACAACAGGGAGACACCAGCTCATGTTTTCCACACTCACCTTTTCACACCCTCCCTCCGTAAGTCCTTGCAGAGGACACATTCCTTGGCTGGGGCTGGACCTCTGCCCAAGGCTGCCCCAAGGTGTGGGTGGGGAATGTGGGATGCTAGATGTCTCCCTTCCAAGTTCACACCAGCCACCACAAGGATCGTTTTTCTCGTAAAGACTCACCCTATTACACAAGGCACAGACAGCAAGTATGTAATACAGAAGATCTCTAAGGGACAGGGCAGGCAGAGTTGAAAATCGGAACACCTACAAAGCCATCTCCTTACCCCTTGACTGCTGGAGATCCCTAGAGGGAGCAGCCCCTCACCCAGACATAAAAGAGAACAGCACGGATCTAAGCTGGGTGGTGACATGGGTGGGTGGCCACATTGTGGAACAGATGGAAGAACTGGGGCGGGGCGCTCTGCATTCATCAGAACTTTTTGTTGCCAGTGACAGAAACTGCATTCAGACCAGCTTAGGCAAAAAGGGAATCTATTGGCTTATGGACTTGGAAAATCAAAGGAGTGCGAGTTTCAGGTATGGCTGGATCCAGGGGCTTGGACAATATCATTCTCTCTCTTACTCACATTCTCTTTTGCTTTCCTGTCTTGACTCATCTTACATTGTGTGTTGACCTTTTTTTTTATTCCTGCAGAGAAGCCACAAAGGGCCCAGGCTTATATCATCCCGGCTTGGCAAGCCAAGCAGAAAAAAACACTCCCTACTAGCCACATAGAAACCTGACTGGCTTGGATTGAATGTCCAGCCCTTGGGCCAGCCCCCTTAAGCCAAGATGTCGGAAGCACTAGGATCAGGCGAGCCTGGGTCATGTACCATTGATGCAGCCAGGATGGGGAGGGATCCTGTGACCCACAGTCCCACAAGAACTATCTCAGTAGGAGATGGAAGAGGGTGGTTCTTATGCAGATAAGAAAAAGTTTGCCTGCTGCAGAGGTCCACGTTTTTGGAATGGTATAAATGAAGGCCAGAAGATGGAAATGTCCAGCTAGAGCAAAGCATTCTTGCTGGGAACAGCAGGAAATGAGATGGAAGGCAGGGCAGGCCCCACTACAGAGGGCCCTGGATGCCCTACAAAGGGCTCATTTGCTCGCCAATGGTCTCTCACTTTACCCTCCATCAAAATCACCAATAGATACAACTTGGGGCACCTGGGTGGCTCAGTTGGTTGAGTGTCCCACTCTTGATTTTGGCTCAGGTCATGATCTTGAGGTCATGAGATCGAGCCCAATATCGGGCTCCATGCTCAGTGGGAAGTCTGCTTGGGATTCTCTCTCTCCTTGTCCCTCTGCTTCTGCCCCTGCTCACTCTATAAATACATATATATTAAATCGGCTATAGATACCACTCAACAACAAAATCCAATTTTAAAACGGGCAAGAAATTTGAGTAGACATTTCTCCAAAGAAATTACACAAATAGGGGTACCTGGGTAGCTCAGTTGGTTAAGCGTCTGCCTTCGGCTCAAGCCACGATCCCAGGGTCCTGGGATGGAGCCTTGCATCGGGCTCCCTGCTCATCAGGAGCCTGCTTCTCCCTCTCCATCTGCTGCTCCCCCTTCTCATGCTCTCTCTCTCTCTTTCTCAAATAAATAAAATCTTAAAAAAAAAAAGAAAATACACAAATGAACAGTAAACCCATGAAAAAGTTCTCAACATCACTCATCATCAGAGAAATGTAAATCGAAACTACAGTGAGATATCACTTCATACCCATTAAGATCACTATTACCAAAAAAACCCCAAAAAATTAATCAACTAACCAAACAAACAAACAAAACAGAAAATAACAAGTATCAGTGAGGATGTGGGGACATTGCAACACTCACACACCGTGGGTGGGAATGCAAAATGGCACAGCCACTGTGGAATGACAGTTTGTCGGAAATCTTAAAAATAAAATTACCATATGATCCAGCAATTCCACTTCCAGATATCTGCCCGAAAGAACTGAAGGCAGGGTCTGGAAGAACTGTTTGTATACCCGTGTTTACAGCAGCATCATTCCCAATAGCCAAAATGTGTAAGCAACCCAAGTGTCATTGTCTGACGACCGGATAAACAAGATGTAGTCTCTACAAACAGTGGAAGGTTATTCAGTTTTAAGAAGAAAGATCATTTGGACACAGGCTACAACATGGATGAACCAGGAGAACACGAGGATACGTGAAATCAGCCAGTCACAGAGGACAAAGATTGTATGGTTCTGCTTATGTGAGGTCCCTCGAGTTGTCAAATTCATAGAGACAGGAAGAAGAAGGGGCAGAGGGAGGGATGGGGGAGTGAGTGTTTACTAGGCAGAGTTTCAGATGGGGGAAATGAAAAGTTCCGGGGATGACTGGTTGCGATGGAGGCACAACAGCGTGAACGGACTTGTCTCAGGCCCTCAGGCTGCCATTCCAGAATACCAGACTGGGTGACGCAAACCTCAGCCCCTTACTTTCTCAGCTTTGAAGGATGGAAATCCAAGAGCAGGTGTCAGAGCGGACAGGGTCTGGTGAAAGTTGTCTTCTAACACTGTGCGTTCCCATGGCCTTTCTTTGGTGGGTGCTCACAGAGAAAGAGAGATCCTCTCTTCTCTTCTCAGAAGGGCACTAATCTCATCATGAGATCCCCACCCTCCTGACCTCATCTAAACCTAAGCACCTCCCAAGAGCCCCACCTTCAAATACCATCCCAACGGAGGTTGGGTCTTCAACATCTGGATTCGGGGAGGACACAAACATTCAGTCCATACTAGTACTTAAGTCCACTGAACTGTACACTTAAAAATGGCTAAAGTGGTAAATTGCATATTATGTGTGTTTTACCACAATATTTTTTAAATATACAAGTTTAAAACAAAAGTCACCTAAGAAGCAAGTTAAAGTCCTTGGGCTCCCCGACTGGAGACCTGATTGCTGGGTCTGGGATGAGAGCTGGGAGGGGTGATCTTTTATGAGCTACAAACAAGTCTGAGGCACACAGTTTGAGAAAAACCACTTTAGGCAAGAGGGAGCCATCAAAGGTTTTGGAGCAGGGTTGTGCCGGAGGTAAGTGGAAGGTTGTGTGGCGGTGTCCACAGGGCTAAGAGGAGGAAGGGGGAGGAAGAGAGAGAAGCAAGGCATGGAGGGGACAGGATGTACGATCCCCAGAGAAGTGCTGAACAGACCCCCACTAACCCCAAGGCCATTTCCAACCCAGCCAGCAGCACCCTCTCAAAGGAAGGCGAACGTCTGCTCATTTTAGCTTGCTCTTCCAGAACCAGCCTGACCGAGGTGCTTGCAACAGGACCATCTGCAGACACAGAAAGAACAGCTTCTTCCGCTGGAGAAAACCAGCCGGCATCTCTGGGGCCTGGCCAGGGATGGAATCCAAGCTTCGGAGCAACCAGCAGGGACAAAGGCATCCGTGCAGTCCCGGCCAAAGCCCGCTGGAAGGGAAACCCGAAACTCTCGCTGGGAGCCACGAGGCTCCGCTCCGACCCTCTGGCCGCGGATGACCGCTTATCATTCAAGGGGACGATCCCAGCAGGGTGGAGGGAGCCTGGGCCCTCCCGAGGCCGGCCTCTTGGGAGCCACATCCCATTGCCCCTGGAGCAGCGACCCTGCGGCAGCTCCACGAGGAAGGCAGGCATGTGTCCCCGCTCCGAAGCCGGGTCTCTGCCAGATCAGAGCAAGACGGGGCCTTCTTGCAGGGCCTCTGCCTGTTCTCCCAAAGCTTTCCTAGGCTCAAAGCCAGACCCAGCATAATAAAGGGAGGTGGGAGCCCCAGGCCCCAGGGACTGGCCCCCCTCCTCCCCCTCCAAGGTGAGTCCAGCCAGATGGCAGCTGGATTCTACCAGAGAAGGTAAAAAGAGACGGGACAGACAGTGTGGGGGGTCTCCCCACACAAAATGAAACCCCTTGGTGGTGCAGAAGGCAGATGGGGTTTTATGTCAGTTCTTCCGTTCTGCTGCCAACAGAGCGATCACCTGGAAGAATATTCTCAGAAGGTTGACCTCTGTGGCCTTTGGCCTTGCCCATTTCCCCAGCGTCCCAGCCTCCACAACGCCCATCCCAGAACAGCACATTGTCAAAGCGTCCATGATTTATCCGCAGAGAATCTTGGGGTTCCTTTTGCCCTCCATTATACATGCTTTTAGTAAGAAGCTTGAACGCATGGTTATGGGCTGAATTGTGTTCCCCTCGCAGATTCCTGTGTCCTAATCCCCAGTATGTCAGAATGTGAGCTGATTTGGAAACAGGGTCAATGTAGGTGTCATTGGTTAAGATGAGGTCATACTGGAGTGGGTGGCCCCTGATCCAATAGGACTGATGTCTTTATAAAACAGAAAGTGTGGCTGCAGAGATACGCACAGAGGGAAGACCCCGTGAAGGCAGAGCCATCTATAATCCACCGAGAGAGGCCCGGAACAGATTCTCCCTATGGCCTCAGAAAGGACCCATGCTGCCGAGACGCCTTGATCTTGGACTTCCAGCCTCCAGCGCTGAGATGATACGTTTCTGTTGCTTACGTCGCCCGGTCTATAGTAGTCTGTTACGCTAGCCCTGGCTTTACATCCACAGGGTATAAAGTACAAAGGGAAAGCTGGCTCTCTCGGTCACCTCCTTTCCAACCCCCTGGAGCAGAACCCCCAGGGACGGTGGGCAGGGGCCACAATGCTCTAACCTCCACTCACCAGACTCCTACACCTGGGTGCACAGACCAGAGGCATTCGTGTGATCTATGAGGCGGGACTGATATGGAGGCTGTAGCTGTCTGGGGCCCCCCGCAACCTACAGCAATAGCTCGAGATGCTTCATGGGTGTGACAAGTGCATGTGGCTGTGGTGGCCTCGACATGACTTTTGAATCAGAGCCACAGCGGTGTGCCCTCCTACAAATTGGTCCGGCTCCTCTAGCCTTCCCAGAGCACAGCAGACTCCTAATCCCCTCTATGTGATACCTTTCCTGGAAGTGCCTTGAGGGGCTTCCGTTTCCCACACCAGATCCTGATTGTTGGAAGTAACATGGTAAGTCTTACGTCAGACCTTTCTGCAGAGAATTTACATAACATATACTGGTTTCCTATTAAAACTAGAAAATTAACACCTGTTCATTGTGAAAATTGGGGTATTGCTTAAGAGTATACAAAGGAGAAGAATCGCTGTTGACATTTTTGAGGTTTTCCCATCAGATCTTTTCTCCGCTAATACATGGGTTCCCCTCTTAAGTTGAGTTCATGTCGTGCATATATGGTTTTGTAACTTGCTCCCTATTCTTATTAGTATATGAACAACGTCCCATGTTGTAGAAGTGTCTTCAGGAAGATGAGTTTTAGTGGATCCAGCATATAGTGCCATGGTTTTTTCTTTTTTTCAGTTTTTCTTTTCATTCATTTCTTTTGTGAGATGGCTAATAAATATAAAAAAGGCCATTAGCATATGTACAGTTTAAACAGTAATTATAATATGAATACTTGGGTAAAGAAACAGAATCTTTCCTGCACCCCAGAAACCCTTTTCCTGACAGATTCAACAACCAGCCTGTCTTTATGATAATTATTTCCCTTTTATTCCTAGCAGTTTTACCATCTTTGGATTCATCTCTAGACAACATTGTTTAATTTGGCTGTTTTTTGAATTCTATGGGAATGGAAACATACAGTAATATCCTTCTGCTGACTTTTTTTCATTCTTTTGTTGGATTCACCCAGGGTTGCATGTAACAATAGTTTATTAGCTTTTGTTGCTAGATAGTATTCCCTATATCCATATATACTTACTCCCTTCATCTACTTTTATTGTTTGGAAACCTTTGAGTTGTTTCCGATATTTGGCTATCATGAGCAATGAATATTATAGTGAGCATTCTTGTATATGAATCTTAGTGCACATGCATTTCTTCTGAATACGTAGCTATGAGAAGAATTGCTCCTAAGACAATATGTGTGTCATCAACTTGATGAGATAATGCCAAACTTGTTTCCAACGTG
This sequence comes from Neomonachus schauinslandi, assembly GCF_002201575.2. Taxonomy (NCBI): domain Eukaryota; kingdom Metazoa; phylum Chordata; class Mammalia; order Carnivora; family Phocidae; genus Neomonachus; species Neomonachus schauinslandi. Next base: position 124,361,604 of record NC_058411.1, on the reverse strand, counting down.
TCTATCCCAATGTACATTCCTGTCAACAGTGGATGAGCCCTCATTCCTCTCTGTGTTCACCAACACTAGGGATCATTCATTAGACTTGAAAATGATTTACTCCTCTAATGATGTGTGAGAGTATCTCACTGTGGTTTTAATTTGCATGTTCCTGATTACTAACAATATTGAGTATCTTTTCATGTTTATTAGCCCTTTGAATTCCCTTCATTGTGCAATTCTTGTTGAGATCTTTTGCCCATTCACTATGGGTTGTCTGTCTTGTTCTTATTGGCTTATAGGGGTGCCTTATGTATTCCAAATATAAGTATTTTGTCATTTATATGTGTTGCAAATATCTTCTCCTGGTCTATGGCTTATCTTTTTGTTCCTTTTATGATGCCTTTTGATATGAATGTATTAGTCTTTGCCTTTATGGTTAGTACATTTCTGGGTCTTGTTTAAGAAACCCTTCCTAACCCCAGGATCAAGAAGATATTATCCCATGTTACTTTCTAAAAGTTGTATGGTCTTGCTTTTCATATTCAGGTTTTTAATCCATTCCGCTTATGGCATAAGGTTGGGATCTCATTCTACTCAACTGTCCCAGCACCATTTGTTGAGAAGTAAGTCCTCTCCCGCAGATCCTCAGGCCACCCTGTAACATCTCGTGTCCATGTGCACAGACCTGCTTCTGAGCTCTCTAGCCTGTCCCATCGAGCTATCTCTCTGTCTGCCCAGGCTTTATTTAAGCAGTCCCTATTACAGAAAAGTATGGCAGAATCATGTTCTGAAGACAAGTATTTCCTCCACACCACTATCTCCTGTTACCCCACGTTGTTCCCTCAGTCAAACAGCAGGCCTATGAGACATCCATTTCCTCAAGGGATGGTTGTTGCAGCAGAACATAGATGATAAATAGCCAAGGTTCTTGACTTTTGATTTTCAAAAGGATGCAGATAAGTCAGAGCTAGTATCTCATGCCCAGGAGATGACATAAAGATCCCTTAGATGAGGAGGAGGAGAAGCAAGGGGCAGAGCAGAGCTTGAGGTGGGCTTCCTGTCTCTGGCCTATCTTTCTTGAGCCCTTAGTTTCTTGGGAATCTAAGAGCAGAGGGAACTGATGCCCCCATCCTGAGTCGGACTGGGGATATTAGCAAGACCCCGGATTTATCTTTGTGCCTGGCAGCGTTGGAACAGTGAAGCAGGAGAGGCCCAGGGGCGCCTGGGTGGTGCAGTTGGTTGAGCAGCAGTGTCCAATTCTTGATTTCAGCTCAGGTCATGATCTGGAGGTTGTGAGATCGAGCCCCACATGGGGCTCTGCAGTGAGTGTGGAGTCTGCTTGAGACCCTCTTTCCCTCTCCCTCTGTGCCACCCCCTGCACTCTCTCTCTCTCTAAAATAAATAAATAAATCGAAGAAGAAGAAGAAAGAAGGAGGAGAAGGAGAAGAAGGAGGAGAAGAAGAAGGAGAAGAAGAAGAAGAAAGAAGAAGAAAGAAGAAAGAAGAAGAGGAAGAGGAAGAGGAAGAAGAAGAAGAAGAAGAAGAAGAAGAAGAAGAAGAAGAAGAAGAA
>NC_058411.1:124278970-124358970 GCF_002201575.2 Neomonachus schauinslandi | reverse complement strand
TAGAACCCAAGGTATGGTGCAAAGAGGGGTCCAGAATGGGAATGGGGAGCCATGCCTAAAACTCTGCCCAAGGCACTAAGAAAGATTTGACTAAGAGGGGAATTCTAGACCTCATAAATTAGATTGTACAAACTCTGGATCCTGTTATCTTCCTCTGAAGAGTGTAGATTTTTGTGAATACCTATTAAATTCCCTGCTTATCATCTTGATTTTGTGGAGGCTTGTTTCTCACACTTATTGGGAGAAGTCTGTTTTGATTTCACCACTGGTGTTAGGATAAATCTGAGACATAGTCTTTGCTCTGAATACGCAGCGCCTTTGGGGTTTCAGTAGAAACCCCCAGGTGTTTGTGAAGCTCCTCCAGCTAAGTGGGATCCTAACTCCACACTCTGACTCCAGTGCAATGGGAAGCAGCTGAAATTTTCGATTAGCTTTTCCTGCCTTACAGCTATTGCTTTACACTGTGCTCCTTGGAGTCTCCCCATTGCAAGCATAGTTCAGGAGGAACTGACTCTGGGAACAGAGTTGATATGCAGATTTGGAGCATCCCTCCTGCACATCTCCCTGGGATTTCCTTCTTCCAGTGCCAGTTACTCTGTTAATTCTAAACTTCATCCTCTGACACCTCAAGCCAATAACAGTGGAACTTTCTGCGTCCCTATCCGCCCCCACCCCGTGCTCTGTGGCCAGGAGGGTGCCCTCCAGGGAAGAGCAGGATAAATAACATGTGTAATTATAACAATATGTAGTTCCCATCATTCAAGGGTCAAATCTCCTCCGGTATCTGTCTGATTTTTGTCACTCTAGTGCCTTCAAATCTTTAAATTTTTTTTTCTGGCGGTGTGTGTGTGGGCGTGCATGTTTGCTACTTTGTCCGTAGTTTATCATCACTATCAGTGGGAGAGTGAGTCTGATACAAGGTACTCCACCATTACTGGAACTTTAATTCTTCTGAATACTGTGTATTTTGAAAAAAAATATTTTTTACTGTATCTATGTTGAATTGTGTGTTTGGGGAGTCTTAAAAAAATTCAGCATTTAAAAAGGGAGAGGAAGAGTAAAAGATAAAGTATTTATGCATTCTGCCCTTTTCTATGGTTCTGAAAACACCCTCATTCAGTGGGTTCCCACATCCTGGTACTCTGTGAGTGCTCTAAATTGAGGACAGTAAATTCCCTGACAAGTAGATACACTGCCTTCCCCCCCCCCCCCCCCCCCCCCCCCCCCCCCCCCCCCAACCGAGACGTGGCTTTTGAAAAAAGGCTGATCTGGTGTGAATTTTGGATCTGCCATTTATTAGCTCTGTGACCTTGGGCATGTCACCTAAACTCTCTGAACTTCCATTCCTCCCCTATAAACTGAGGTCAGAATACTGATCTCACAGGGATTGAGGGAACAGTAAATGAAGTAACATACAAAGTGCCTCGCACTTAGTAACTGTTCCATAAATGTTAGTTTCATGATTCAAGAGGGAAAGCATTCCACCTCTCTGAAGTAAGGTTCTTGTTCTTGCAGTTCTTACTGAAAGCTGTTCGATTGTTTTCACCTAAAAACTGAATGTCCCAGGCTGTCTGTATAGAAATATTTCATCTCGCTTGTTAATTCCCCTTGGCAAGTAAGCCAGCCAAGAGCCTAGAATAGAAGTCAAGGGAAACTGACGTTGGCTACACAGCAGGGCCGGCCAGGCCCCTGGTGAGTCACAAAGGTGAGCGAGGCTCGGTCTGGGCCAGCCTGGTGTGACAGCCAGACAACGGGCAGATGGAGACCAGAAGCCCCCAGGGAGGAGCCAGGGCCTACAAAGGTGAGTAAAGGGGGCCTTGGATAGGGGCGGCGGCAGGATGGAGCTCCACCTACCGGGCCCAGACAGGCCAGAGTGAGAGGGTCACACTGCCACGGAACCTGCACATTTGCCCAGGAGAGACGGGGCCGGCCTCCCAAGCCCAGAATGGGCCCCCGCTTGCAGTTTTAAGAGGGATTTCCTGTCTCCTCTTGGGTAGGGAGGCGTGGTGATGGGGGCAGGGGTTGCTGAGCTCAGATGCGGCTGGAAAGATAGAGGAGGGGGAGAGGCGGGCCAAGCAGAGCCGCCGCGGGGCAGTCAGGCCTTGCTCGATGTCTGGACTGAAACCGGGGTTGCGTCTAAGCAGAAGAGGACAAATACGGTTTGTCTTTTTAAAGAAGAGTCCGATGGCCGAGAAGCAGCTGGACCGGAGGAGCAGGAAATGGGCAGGACCTGCCCGATCCAGGCAGTTTTGTGGGGAGACGATGGGGTGGGAGGAGGGGCCACCCTGGTGACTTTAGATCCAGGAGGGATTGTGGGATTTGATGAGTCACCGGATACGGGTCTGCAAGAGTTTGGAGCAACTGCAATTTCGAGGTGGGGACACGGGGTGGGGGGGGGGACACGTTAACTGAAACACAGGGACAGGCGCTGAAAGAACCAGGTTCTGTGGATTCTCTCATCAGTCTCACGAGGTCGTCATAACTGCCCATTTTAGAGCAGAAAGCCGAGCCCTGGCACCACCGGGAACCTGCCCGAGGTCACTTGGTGGCTGGCAGACTCACACAGGGCCTGGCCCATCGTCTGTGGGCCTGAGCCCAACCAGTGCGAACCAGTTGCTGTGCTGGGAAGGCCAACTCCAGACAGACAAGGAAAGAAAAGAAGTCCTGACTCAAAGCATTTACCCTCTCCGGGGGTATAAATACTCCCACCTCGGCCGATTGCAGGCTACTGGACCAGGGTGGGGTCACCGAATGCAGGGTTGGGGAGAGCTGCCCACTCCAGCCCACCGCTGACCCAAACCCAGGTCTGCCTGGTTCTGGGGCCGCTTCTCTCCCCCCAGTGCCAAACCAAACACTTTCCAAACCCAGTTCTTTGTATTTTTATGCCCTGCCCTTCATCCCAAACTCTCCCGGGTTTGTATAACCACAAGCTGGTGCATCAGCTGGGTTATAAGGAATGGCATGATGGATTCACTGTCCCCCATCTGTCCCCACCCCCAGCCCCGGCTAGTTCGGGAGACCCAGGTCTGTGAAATCCCCCGGAGCCGTATTCCAGCGGCGAATCTATCTCCCACAGAGAGACATTTTGCTGAGAGAGCCCAGGACATCCTGTGGGGCACCCCTCGAATCTGGCTTCCATGTTGCCTGAGGAGCCCCACTTGGCGGCACCCCTACATCTGCAGGACAGAGAGCTGCTTGCCCTTCAGAACCCCGCCACGGCGACTTCTCGCCCCAGGTAGGAACCGTGTTGCTACTGTCCCAGTCCGCAGAGGGGTTCGGTTTGCACAGCATCTGTCTCCAAAGTTGGCAACTCTACATCCTCTCCGACAAGTCATTTTGAGACAATCTGCAGCATCAGAGTGCCAGTCTATGCTAGTCTGTATGTGTCACATGCTCTCCCCAATCTTGCAGTTTGTGGACATTTTCCTCCTAATTTGGGACTGACTGTGTGGAGGCAGAAAAAGGCAAACACACGGAGCCAGAAATAGGGCAAGCAGAACCTCACCCTAACCCCAACCGTGCACTTCAGTGGGTGACGAGGGGACAGACTTTGGGGCGAAATAGATTCTGTGATAAACTCACCTCCCAAAGCAACACGGGGGCAGCCGTTTGCTGCAGCCATGACTGGGGGGCAAAGGGGGGCAGCGTCAGGCCCTTAGCCAGGAGGTGAGGGTGGTGACATGGCCCTGCAGGGCATGAGCTAACTGGAGGGTCCCCAGTGGGGCAGGTAATGGAAGCCAAGCATCCTCCTAGCTCGGGGAAGACCTGGCAGCCAAGCCCCAGCTCCTGGGCAGGCACAGCGGCCGAGACTGTCCAGCAACCTGCCCGCGCCACCCCCCCCCAGGCCCGCGGGATACCGTCTGGGGCTGGACAGGGCTTTCCCATCCCGCCAGGCCGGCGGGCCATAAAAGTCACATCCTCTTGAGGATGTGGCCCAGCCAGGGACTGCCCTGACAATCCGCATCAGACAAACTGGGCCTGGCAAGTTTTTGCCGGAAGGCACATCCTTTTGGGAGAAGGAAAGGCCAATCCCCAGACCTAATTTTAAAGAAGGCCCGTGAATCATAACCTCAAGCGCTCATTACCGATGACTGCATGGCGAGCCCCCCCCAGCCCTCTGCCCACTCCAGCCCGTGGACAAGCGCTAGCCCCGGCCTTCCCTGAGCCCAAGACCGGCTCTCAGAGATCTCCGGCTCACTGGGGCCCAACAGGGGTGTCCAGCTGTCCTTTGCTAACCAGGAGACGCCCCACATCTTCCTTCATCGTCTGCTCTCCAGGCCCCAGGCCTTAACCAGCCCACAGCCGAAACCACCTTCCAATCTAGTCACGCGCTTTGGCTTCCAAGACCTACAGATGCGAAGTGACAATAAGCTATAATTATGATATAATACCTAGGGAGTCCTCCAAACCTGCTGAGAACATGGGAGCGTGGTTGGTAGTTCCATCTTCGAACACTGAAAGCGAGGAGGGATGCCCGGTGCCTCTGGTCACGTCCACACCTCGCCCCGCACCCCCACTGCCTTGTGAAGTCTGGAAAGAGCGGCGCTTATCTCGAGCCGGCCACGCCCCTTCCTGACCCCTGCCCTCCCGTCTCCTGGGACGGATGCCTGTGGCCCGGGAGCCGAGAAACGGACCTTGTTCCCAAGCAGGCCGTCTGTCTGGAACTTGCCTCTCTTCACTCCCTGACTCACCCATAAACCCATCTGCCTTTTCTCTCACTTCGTAGTGACTCAGTGATGCAGTCCCAGAGTTGGGTTTGTGGGGCTGCCGTTCTCATGGGATGGTGTAACCCAGATTCTGTGTGCAATATTCCCCTCGTATTTCTGGAAGGTCATTTGGCTGAGTTCAAGTTTATTTTTAAAACGTTTTATTGGAATTGCTAGCAGGCACAAAATGTCAACGTTGACCACGTCAAATACCAAATGGCTTCCTGTTAAGTCAGAAATAGGCCAACACCAGGTCCCTCAGCCCTAGAGGTAGATGGCTCACTTCTGGAAATCTGATGGTCCAAGCACAAGACGGGCTGTGTGCCAGCGAGGCTCGCTGCCGCGTTGTTCGGGGTAGAATGTGGGGCGCTCGAGGCGGTGGACACTGGGAAAGTTCTCAACTCTACCAGAGAAGGCAGCCATTAACGATGATTTCAAAGGACCAAAAGAGGGGTTTCAAGTGTGCCGTAAAGGAGCAGGGGAGCAAGTGGCTACACCATATGTTCACCACTGCATCAAACTCTAAATATGTTACCAAAACCCCAGAGGAATTCACCGAAGTGGGAACAGGGTGGTGGAGGAGGTCTTTCCTTCTTGACTCAACTGCCCAGTATGCATATTTTCATACTGTGATTAATGACAGTGTTATCCACAAGGGGAGACAGACTTAAAAAAATGCAAAATGCTTCCTTCCCAACTCCTTGAATGTGCATTTTAGGACATTTCTAGCTTTCCGAAGGCATTTTGAGCCTATGGCTGAGAGTTCCCCTTTTGTTTTGTAACAGGAAGTGAGCCTTTGCCTAAAGAAAGACCCAAACTTAATTCAGAATTAATAAATGTGAAGGTCACTTAGGGATTTGGCTAAAAGCGTTTTCCTTTCTCCAGTGGGAACATGTAGGTCGCATCGAGCCAGGCATGTGGTGTTGAGTCGTGGCACATCAGCAAGAGGAAAGGGAAGGTGGCAGCCCAGAGGCTTCGCTGGCTTAATTGTGACAAACTGCTGGATGGAGAGAACCGTTTAGGTAGATTCCAGAGCTTGCCTGATATGCATTATTAAATGACTTGATCAATTTCTTGTTATATTTTCTCATTAGAAATCAGTCAGGCATAACAACTCTTACTGTTTTAAAGAATATGCAGCTAGAATGTTCTTTAAAGGACAAAATTTTGGTTTTGATTGTTGTAGTAAGACAGGAAAACCCTCATAACTGGAATAGAATAAATGGCAAATTAATGCATCGAAAAAGTATCTGACGACAGGCACCTAAGTGGTTTAACTGCCCTGTTGACAAACCAGCCCCTAATCTGGTTGGCCCTATGGTTTCTGGTTGGAGATTTTTATATTCCCACCACCACCCTCTCCCCACCACCCCCCTACATCCCTGCAGAAAGCCCAAAACCCTGAAGCACTGCAAAACTAACAGGAGGAGGGTTTTTTCCTACTGGAAGTCATTGCTGTAATCCGATCCGATGCATTGCAACATTGACACTTTCACTGCATTTACACCAAGTTTGACGAAGCAGACTTGGTATGAGCAGCCTTTTCCTTCAAGTGGAACAGAAGCCCATCCTTCGAGGGCTTGAAAAAGCACAGTGGGACCCACTGAGGTAGGCACAGCCCTGTGCAGCCACTTCAGCAGACAGACCCCCCTCCCTGCCGGCCCCCAGTCACAGGGGCACATAAGCTCCTTTGCAGCAGAGATTACAGCAATTTATACGCAGTAACACAGCCTAATCCCCCAGGGCGGGCACCAGCGCAGGTGCAGGCGGGCTGGCGCTCATTTCCCTCCACGACAAGAAAGCACAAGGACAGAGGCTGAAATCTGGGGCCAGGGCGGAGCCCCGGAGCAGCTGAGAGCGTCCAGCAGGCAGGCAGTCCTGCAGGCGTTCACCTTCCAGGACAGACCTTTTACTAAAGGGCAAGAGAGCCGGCATCAGAATGCCTCTGAAAACCCACCAGTCCCCTTCACTGTCCTCCAGGCGACCCTTCAAGGGCACAGGATTGAGGCAAAATGGGACTGTCGTCCGCGTCCCCCGTGCCTGCGGTCTGAGCAGCAGAGAGAGCACAAGTCCGCGGAGCCGGGGCTGAGGCTTGGCGAGCTTCGTGAAGGGGACAGGTCTAAAGGCTGGGCAGGAAGGGGGCACAGAGACTGAGAGCTTGATCCGCCGGGCTGATGGAGTTCGGGGAGACTAGGGAAAGCCGTTTTGGAGGGTCAGGGCTACTTCCGTGCCCTGAACTCGGGAAGGGCCCAGCTGTGGGCGCGCCAGCAGCACCTGCCCCTTCTGCTCTCAGCACCCGGTGGGAGGGAATGCGCCTCCCTCGCTCCCGGGCTGCCTACTTTGCAGCCAAGAGGGACTGCCACATGACGTGTACTTTGTGACCATGGCCCTGTCTCCAAACATCGAAGTCCTGGAATGCCAGGGCTCCATGTGCATACTGTGGTCTCATGTTGGCCCAGAATAGCAGTGCTGGGAAAGCGATCCCGCCTCCCAGAGGCGAGTACAATCAGTGTGTGCCCCAGGAGACAGGGCTCTTCTGCTCCCACACGTGCACCCACGCGCACCCACAAGCCCACTCGGCCCTGCCCTCCCCTCCAGAAATATGTTTGCCAAGTCCTCAGAGCACCAGGTCTCTCTGTCCTGCAGCAAGAGGCTCACCTGGGCCCTCGTGCCCAAGCAAATAAGCATGTGGTTCTCACTGGTGTAAATGAGTTGTTTAAAATGCTACCGACCTAATTCACCTATGATTCACACCACCCCTTCCCCACCAGGCCACACAGACCTGGTGGTTCTTTGTGGGAGGGCCCCCAGGGCTGGATGGCTGGAGGGAGGAGGAAGGCTCCATTTCATGCCTCTGTGCACCATTGTGACCTTCCCCCTTCCAACCATCGTCACTAGGAGTCTTCATTTTTAAGTATTGTTAACAGGAGTTATCTGGTTTGTGGGGCTATGGGCCATTTCAATACTTTTCTGTATTTAAAATACAGTAATGCACACTAAGTATAAAGTAACAAAGGAAACAAAGAGTAGAACTAGAAAGCCCTCAGAGTTCTAAGAGAAGCAGCAATTATTTCCAGGTCACGAGTGTGGGTGGGCCACGGGGCCACGACTAATGCAGTGGCAGGGAGGCGGGCCGCATGGATATTCCACTGCAAGGAACACACAAGATGGGGAACTGTGTGCTAACGGCAAGGCTGGGGACAGTGGAGGACACGGTCCTTCTTGACAAGAGGGCTCAACATGCCGGGGTACCATGGGCAAGAGTCCAGGGAGGAAGACTATGATCACATGACCATAGAATTAAGTCCAGCTGTGTCACCTCTACACTGGAAGGGTCCGGGGTGACACCAGAGTGGACAATGGGAGAGTTTCAGTTGGCTCTTGGAGGATCAGCCCAGTTGGCCAGCACAGTGGTGTGCAGAGAGAGTTCCAGACTGAGGTCCGAGCAGGAAAGACCCTGATGTCCCCACAAACTTGGAGCCCAGTTTGGTTGGAGGAGGTTCCTAAGGAGGGGACCTCTAGGGCCCGCTCTCTGGGCAGGAAGGCACTGGAACTGCCAATTTGGAAGAGCACTTTAGTAAGAGGGACCCTGGCTCCGCTGGAAGAGGAGAGGCCAGGAGGAGAGTGAACCGGGAGGCCAGTGGGTGCAGACTCCGGGCACGGCACGACCAGGAGAGGGGGACCAGAAGAGGTCCAGCAGCCTATTTTTTTTTTTTTTTTTAAGATTTCATTTATTTATTTGAGAGAGGGGGGAGAGAGAGAGAGAGAGCACGCAGGGGTGAAGAGCAGAGGGAGAGGGACAAGCAGACTGCCTGCTGAGCGGGTAGCCCAATGTGGGGCTTGACCCCGAGATCATAACCTGAGGTGAAGGCAGACGCTTAACCGACTGAGCCACCCAGGCTTCCCTTCGCAGCCTTTCTAAAGGCGCACTCGTGAGGGAGGGAGGGCGCCACCTCCATAAACATCCACGTGGGCATCAGGAAGAGGAACAGACTTGAGCAGGAGTGGGAGTAGGAAGGAAATGGTGAACTTTAACAAAGGGTCACCATGATGCTGGACAGACATTCAAGCTTGACAAGGTCACTGCTCATACAACCCCCATCAAAAATCCTGACAGTTCGCTATCATGATAGAGAATTTAAATTACTTTGTCATCAAGGTGCATACTGTGCTCTTCCTTACTGAGGAATAAAAATGTGCTTTCTTCCGAAGAAAAACTAAACATTCCCACAAAGTAAATGACAATTAGGCTGAATGACAGCAATTCCTACTGAGCACAATGTTATTATACTGGGTCTTAACTGTCATTACATGGTAAATACCTGTCCTGGGAGTGGGACTGGCTTCCACAAAGCTTGCTACCTTGACATCAAAGGTCTTACTTTTTTTGATTCTTCGATTACATAGCAACTATACACAATTTATCCTGTAGTTAGATCTATCCCAAAACTCCGAGAATGTTCGTGCACACAGCCTCACGTGGGCATTGTTAAAATGCAGGTTCTAATGGGCCCAGTCGGTCCCACTCTGGGGCCAGGAAGGTGCACGTGTACCAAGAAGCTAGATGAGACTTAGAATGGGTTTGAAGACCCTTGTTCTAGGGAACACAGATTCAGCAAGCTGAAGAGGAACAAAAGTAAAATTCATCCTGGGGGGGTGGGGCACCTGGGTGGCTCAGTCGTTAAGCGTCTGCCTTCAGTTAAGGTCATGATCCCAGGGTCCTGGGATCGAGCCCCGCATCGGGCTCCCCGCTCCATGGAAAGCCTGCTTCTCCCTCTCCCACTCCCCCTGCTTGTGTTCCCTCTCTCACTGTCCCTCTCTGTCAAATAAATAAATAAAATCTTTAAAAAAAAAAAAATTCATTCTAAGGGACAATAGCGGAAGAGGCACTTGAAAGCTTCACATCACTCCCAAACTGCAGTCTACACAAAATATTCCCCTCAAATAACTTGGAAACCTTTAGAAATCAGTGTTTCAGAGTTTTACTCTTCAAATGTAATACAATTCTTAGCTAAAACAGGAGTAATGAGACAAAATGGTCCTGAAAAGTACAATAGAAAAATACTGTTCACTGGTTTATTTTCCCAAATGAGCAACAGACTATTTACAAATAAGCAGATCTCCAACGATGTGTATTAAAATGGCAAGTCTATTACTGACCGAAATCTAAATGAAAAAAAAAAAAAACAACAATTTATTAAGGCACATTGGATCTGTGAGTTGAAAACAAACGTTCTGGTGTCATGACAGACTGCATTTCACTTTTGTCCCCAAAGCATGCGAGCACCAAAATTGTCATAGAACACTTAGTATTTAGTAAAACAGGAAGGAATGTAAAAATTGAGGAGGGAAAAAGCGTTTTCAAAAGGAAATCTTTGGAGATCAGTTTACTGCAAATAAAAGAACACTAAACACACTCCTGATACACATAAATACTAATAACTAACAGGTACTGGAGAAACGGCAGAACTCTAAACAATGGATATTAAATAAATTAAAGGTATTTCGGATACAAAGAATAAAACAAAACAGTAATTAAAGAATGAAACAACCATTGCCACCAATAATGTAACGCAGACACGATGAAGTGAACAAAACCAAAATACGTTTTCCCCCAATGCTTCCATGAGGGCGGGTTTTTGCTTCTGCTTTAACTTGTGTACATTAGATTTATTACAATAATTCTTCTTTGCCATTCTAAATATTAATAATAGTTTACCCTTTAAAGAGAAGGGTCAGGAAGAGGGAAAAAAAAAAAAAATGCCAAATCCTTCTTGGAATTTAATGCCAGGTCCGTTAAGCCACACGAACGACCACAAGAACAGCCATACATCTAACTGTCCTTCTCCTCCCCTTGTTTTTAAAACTACGTGACCACGATGAGCACAAGTTTGGGGGAAAGAATCAACTTTGGAAAGCTCTCCCGACCGTGATGATACAGTTATTATCACATTTCCTTATTTTACAACTGGAACACGAAATGGCTTAAAAAAAAAATAAATCGTCGTAAAAAAAAAAAGACAAAAGGTAGAATCTGTGCAATGTTAACAGTTACAACAAAACATTTACCAGGGTTACAGTGTTTTGTTACAATAATACTTTGCAGGAACGTTCATGTTTTCAGCCAGACGACTGTAGCAAGGGGGTGCGGGGGTTCTGAAAAGGAAATGCATAAAAAAACAAAACCAAACAACAAAGTTTTGTTCATCAGGTACATTTCAAGTCATCATTAAGCAGGTCTGCTACACCAACGTTCAGCAAGAAAATGTGTTCAAAGGCAAACATGATCACATTTTTGTTCAAAAAGCTCAATCATCAAGGAGTCCTTTGTAAGAAAATCATGTGTAAAATATATCCTTGTATGGACTTCAAAAACGATCTGATCATACAAAAAATTTTTGAAAAATAAATTAGATAATTAAAAACGTCTCTTCCAGCAGAGCTGGATGTTAGGCTGTCCTCACTGAGCCATTATTGCTGTTTTTACTGTAGCTTGGGTCGTGTTTTTCCAGCCACATTTCAGCCAGCTGCTGTGTGGACCCATACGTGGATGCTTTGGACCCCAAGCACATTTTGTACTGTTTAGGATCGAGATTGGGATCACAGAAGACAGGATGGTGGACATGGACCACTCCTACTTCTTGGCTCCTGAACGTCTTCAAACCTGCCTGGACAACCTTGTTGAAAAGGTCCACATCCTCGAGCCCCCAGCCTTGGATGGAAACGTCAAAGCCACCGACTCGGACAAGATCTCCCTTGTAAATGCAAGTAATGCCAAACCCATAGTTTCTCCAGAAGCCAGTCTTCTGAGTGAAGGCAAAATGGTTATCGCTGGGAACTTTCCCACTATAAACAATCTTTGGATCGTACTGGCTAAAGATGATTGGAAAATATATTTGTTGGCCCAGAACTGTATTTGCTCGACACCGCTGAAGGAACTCTGTAGTAAAGACGAGGTCAACGTCACAGAAAAAGAGCAAAGATTCGTTACTGAACTGGGCAGACCCCACTTCAAGGGCCAGAGCTCTTGAAAACTCCCCAGACACGGGCAGAATCTGCATGTCCGCTTTGGGGTACTTGATGCGATAATCTCTCATGAGTTCAACTTGCCTGGCCTTGTCGGGGTTGGAGTCAGAATTGAAAAGCAGAACCACGAGCTTGACGTTCTGATTGGGAGTGAGACATGTCTTCTCAAAGTTTCCCATAAATCTCACAAACATGTCGAAACGCCCGGACAGCGGAATCAAGATATTTATCTTTTTCTCTTTGGGTTCTTTGTGCTCGTTCTTTGAGCCAGGGAGCTGAAAGGGAACGAGCTTCTTTAGGGAATTGGAGAGGAAGGACAAGGATCCGGATTCCTGATTGATTCTGTTGGCCAGCTCCCTGGCATCCAGCTCCTCGTGCTCCACGAACTGGATCCTGCTGAAGGTCTGCTGCAGGTACGCGTGTCTCCGCACGGGCACGGTCACCTTCTTCCCCTTGTGCCTCTTGTACAACAGCAGCAGGTCCAGGATGTACTCGGCCCCGTACATGGGGTTCACCCGGCGGTAGCCATACTGTATCTCCTTGAAGTCAATGATGCGCCCTCTGGTCTTGGCGTTGGCGTTGATCATCTCCATGACCTGCATGACAATGTCATCCAGGGCCTCCCTCTGAGCGGAGTCCATCCCTCTCCGAGGGGGCTGGCCCTCGGCGGCCGAGTACAAGTACTTCCCGGTCAGAAACTCCCACTCCAGGATCTCCTCCCGTTGGCGGGGCTGAAAGCGCATGAAGGAAGGGGGGACTCCCAGCTGCAGGTCTTCTTTGTGAATCTCGGTGTTGCTGTACCGACCCATCAGGACGATCTCCCGGTGCAGCTGGATGGTGCGGTGGCGGAGCTCGGCGATCTTTCGGCTGAGCATGTAACTGTGCAGTCGGTACTGGTAGGGCGGGTTTTTGTTGGGGTGCAGCGTGATGGCTCGGTGGATTTTACTGTTATGGAGATCTCGAATGTACCCCTTTTTGTTCTGTTCGTAATTCTCATAAAAAAGCTGCTGCATCTGTCAAGAAAAAAACAACAAAGAAATATGGCTATTTTGGTATCATGTGACTCTGTCCCTCTCTCCTCGCCTTTCCTTACACACCTGCATAATCTTAAAAAAAAAAAAAAAAACTCTAAATATTAGAAATCTTTGCAAATGAGCCGCAGCATACCAGAGTCCTTAGGGTAAAGCCCAATCTCCAGCAGTCCAGTGATATTAGAAGAAGAAGAAATATCAACTGCTTCAAGAAAGAAGACTCATCAATAACCAGAGTCGGCCCATATAATTCTGCAGGCAAACAGAATTATGAGAAAGTTTTCATACAGAAAAAGTGTGATCTTGAGATCACAGTGCCCCAAGTCAGCATAACTGGAAGAGAAGGCTGGGTCCCCACCAAGCCCATGTGAGGAACCCAAGCGCCAAAGTCCCCCCCACTGAAAACTGGCACCCAACAGGAGCTGCTGCCTTTCTGGAACAGCAGGCCCTGCGGCTACCCCTGTCTGGGAATAAACTGCATCGACAGAGTGAAAAGGAAAACTCCACAAGTATGACCTGATGCAGGATTAATACCACTTCTGGTGAGCTGAAGAGAAGGAAAGAGGAGGAGGCCGGCCGACGGGAAGGGCATGCGGTCGGGGAGCCCAAGATGCTGCAAGGTCACTGCAGGTGCACACGCTGAAAATCCTTTCAATGCCTGCTTGTTTCCTGTGTCAAGTGCGCCCCCCCACAGCCTCTGTGCAGGCGGGGGTGGGGGGGGTGGAGTGGGGGGGTCCTGTTTGCTCAGCACCAGGTCTCCGGCAGGCTCAGAATGTTGAGCTAAGAGGCAGGCAATGCAAAGGGGCTCATTATTCCACCAACTCACCCCCTGTCCTTTGATACCGGTTTGGGGGCAAGGAGGACAAAGGTTGGAGGTCCATCAGCCCAAATGGGGCATGTTCCCTCAAATCAAACAGGGAATGTACTTAATTCCCCTGTACGTCCGAGTGACGAGATGATGAGTGTCTACAATGCCTCCTGGAACGAAGAATAAAAACCTACAAAAAAACATCTTAGTAACACTTGAAGTTGGTATGTGATCAATGAGTCCTGTTTCATTTGTGGTTCGTTTTTGGGTTTTGTTCATACGCTAAATACTAACTCCTGATAGGGTGATATGTATTTGAACCAAGCAGTTTCTCTGCCGTTGGAAAGTCTTACTTGTTACTTTTTTCTTTCCTGACACATGGCAATCACCATAACAGAAAAACATAGGTTAGCATTTTTACATCCCATTTTCTTCTGTACAATACTACAAGCTACCAATAAATAAAGCCAGTAAGAGTAAAAAGAAGGGAACCACTTCCAAAGAATGAGAGAGAGAGAGAGAGAGAGAGAAGGGAGGGAGAGGGCGAGGAATGCAGGCCGGGTTCTGTGCAAGGCCTCCACCCACATCCACTCGCTCACTTAATTCTCAGGGAGCTGCGAGTCGGGTGAATGCTGACCTTCTCAAACTCAGCTCTCCTCTCCTGGACGAGGTCTGTCCGCAGAGGGGGACTTAGCATGGAATGACAACATCTCGGAAGGGCCCTCACTCTTTTCAACTTCGCTTCCTACATGGTCTGTGACCAACACAGGACATGGGGACATGGAATTAGCCACTGACATCATTTCCAAGCTGTACAATTAATTAGCAAAGGCGAAGTTGAACAGACGCAAGAGCAGAAGCAGAGCACACGCAGCCCTGGAGAGCATCCGGGCCAGGAGGCAGCGGGCCCACACAGGGTGCGTCCGACCTCTTGCCCCCGTGAGCCACGGGAAGCTGCACCATGGCCGGAAGCAAAGCAGTGGTCTAGGGCCTGCTTAGTGGGGAGAGCGTGAAGCAAGGGAGGCCTGAGCTCCTCCAAGGCCCAGCTCAAGGCCACAGAGTGGGCGAGGAGAAGCACTACATTAACCTAAACGCCCGAGGCAGGGGCTGGCCTAGGACCCTGATCTTTTGCCTTTCTTTCCATATGGGTTACAACAAAAGAGGTTTCGGGCATTTCCTGCCCAGTGTGCTCCCGTTCATCTAGCCTAGCCGGGCTGCGTCCTGGGCGCCAACTGCACGGCATGGGCACAAAAGTGTCCTGGGAGGCTGCCAAGCCAGGAAAAACGCATCCTGTCCGCAGGTACTAGGGACATGAAGCAAGCACAGCCTGTCCGGCCCTCCCCCCTCACCGCTGCGTGCCCCAGCCGGAGCCTGGAGGCCCTTCTTCCAGTTTTCGCAAGGTCAGCCTTCATGACAGGCACCCTACAGCAGGCCTGCGATCCGACGCCGAGCCCGCCTGAGGACACCACTGGGGGGGGGGGGGGGGGAGCAAAGGCCACAGCAGTGCTCCTTCTATCACAGCCGAGTCAGCAGCAGCCAGGGCTCCAGGGCTGGGAACTAGTAAAATAACGACCGCATGCAGGACGATGGGAGGCTACATCATCATTTCATATACATTTGTTGTAATACCTATTAGTTCCATTTTGTCCACCTATAACTTCCAAATTTCTAACAGTGGGCATGAAGAACTGTGACTTGTTTGAAAGGTCCCTCCGTTTCCAGTGAACACGCTGAACCTTACAGGTTGCTTCTCAAAATTAGGTCAGAACAACCTGAAAGCAGGAGGTGTTCTTTCCTGCCCCCACCCCCACCCCACCCCACCCACCCCTGCAGAGAGCCAGCACTGCCCAGCCCAGAAGGAAGGGGGCTTCCCTATGGGGCTCCCTGCAGAATTCTGTTGTTCTTCCCTCAGGGCCCTTCGACACAGTAGCAAGAATGGTCTTCTTAAAATACAAATTGGAGGCCTGTGGCTAAAAATGAAGTAGTAGAACCCACATGATTCTCTCTTCCCAAATGTCTCTTTGAAGAAAGAAAGAAGAAAGGAATAAACTCACAAGGACCAAGAGAATGGGAGAGGAGGCACAGGGAGGGGGTAAGAGATGCCCCCAAATTCGGAGGAAATGAACTTGAGCAAAGGAAGAGGACTTCTACGCCCTTCAGAACCCCAGGAAAGGTGCTATGAAAGGCAGGGGTGAGGCCCAGTACCGCACCCAGCGGGAC
Source organism: Neomonachus schauinslandi (assembly GCF_002201575.2). NCBI lineage: Eukaryota > Metazoa > Chordata > Mammalia > Carnivora > Phocidae > Neomonachus > Neomonachus schauinslandi. The sequence continues at coordinate 124,343,179 of NC_058411.1, read as the reverse complement.
TGGATGACTGTGGAGCAGTGACACCCCCTCACCCCTCCCGACATGGCCAGGGGACACTCCCCTCTCCCCATCATAGGAGTGGGGTAAGGAGGGTGGCAGCAGATGTCCAGCATCTTCAAAGACATGCTCCGAGTTACTCTGCCATTTAGATGATGGGGGTGTTGCCAAAATTGATATAGGACTGCCTCCCAATTGTAACTGAATCAGGACGGGCACGTAGCAAATACTGGAGGTTTCTTAACATGATCATATCATTTATGGCAGTTGTTCCTGAATATAACTGTCTACAGGTCCTTTCCCCTCACTCCTCTTGGGTTAGTTCACTGGTAAGCACGTAAACCTGAACTTCAATTTCTCCAGAAATGCGATCTGAACACCTGGGTAGGGGTGAGATCAAGGCCGACAACTGGAGGGAAACAAACGTCTGAAGAGGAGGGTTCCCAGCCCTTTTCCCAACTAGTCCCAAAATATTTACCCTCCACTGTCCATCCTGAGCAGGAGACTGGATCAACTACAAAGTGCCATACATTTCTAGAGTCCTCCCACAGAAAGCACCACCCAAACGGCTGGATCACTACAGCGAAGATACTGGTTTAAGAAATCTTGCCTTACAGAGCTTCCAGTTAGCTTTTTCACTGCTGTAGTCTTCCATGAGGATCAACAGCCAAGGACCATCAGGCAGCTGAAAGACTGTTCCAATGGGAGAGATGGAGACAAAGAAACAAAAGCTTGATGGAAAGAGAAACAATGTAGTGAACAGAAGGAAAACTCAACAAGAGAAACAAAAGACAAACCTAGAAGGCATCCACACAGAAGATAATACACCCATGAGACAAAAACTGAATACTGTTAGAAAATCAGAAAACCGAAAAAGCTCTTGAAAATAAACATAAAATAGCAACACAAAAGAGAAGAGTTCGAAGATAAAGTTGAAGAATATCCCAGAAAACAGAAACAACAAAAAAACCAGAAAACAGAAAAGTATTCATTCCATAACAAGAAAGCACACCGGGGAGAAAATAACAATATAGAAAATGGGTTCAGAATGAAAGGACCAGTTGCCTGAATCAAACCCCGACTACTTGGTACAAAGAACACACATTCAGAACACCACAGAGAAAGCAATCTGAAAACTTCCAAAGACAAGGAAAAAAGGCCATCTAGAAATAAGAGGTGGGAGTGAAAATTATTCCCAACGTACAATTCTCCTCCCAAGCAAATGATCCATCAAACAGGAGGGCAGAAGAGAGATTTTCAAGCAGTCGAGGACTGTCTTACCTCATACTCAGTCTTTCCCAGCTATGAAAGGATGTGCCCTCCTAGAATGAGGGAATCTATCTGGAAGGATCATCATACAGCATCCTGGAAACAAGGGCTATGGCAGAGAAGAAAGAGAGCCCCAGAATGATAGTGCAAGGAAGTCCCATAAGGAGAGTACAGCGGCTGGGTGTCTGTGCCCCCCAAATTCACACGCTGAGGCGCTCTCAATGTGAGGGTGAGGTGTGGCCTATGGGAGGGGACTGAGTTTAGAGGAAATTGTGAGGGTGCGGCTGCCACGGTGGGATGGGGGCCCAGATGAGGGCTTCAATGAAGGGCCCAGAGCACTCTCCGCACCCCCCCCGCCATGGCAAGACACAGCAAGAAAGCAGGTCTGTAAACCAGGCAGAGGGTCCTCACCAGGCCCTGACTCTACGGACACCTCCATCTGGGACTTCCAGCCCCCAGCACCGTGAGGAATGCATGTCTGCTGCTTCAGCCACCCAGGCGACAGTATTTTTGTTCTGGCGGCCCCAACAGACGGAGGAGACAGAGAGCTCTGGAGCAGGCTGAGGGAACCAGTGCACACATGTTCGCTACCTTTATCTTCGGAGTCGAGCTCATGCCTGACACAAGACACTCAGCAGGTATATGGTAAATTTATAATGGACCGTAAAGTCTTTATGCACAGCGGGTATCAAGAAACTGCTGCATGATTTCAACGCAGAAGAGGACGGTTAATGAGGACTGATGGACAGGATATACTTGGTCACTAATATACCGGGACAGGGCTGGGGTCCTCTGGCTAGAATGTATTTTTAAATGTAAAAATCAGCAGTATATTTGAGGAACAATAAAGATCCTTCCAGACAAAGGATGTAGTTATTTGTCCTTTACTCCCTAGAAAACCAAATACATAACTGCACATCTTACTCTCAGCTATCAAAACCCTACCCATGGAGAGCGAGTGCCCAGGGGAGTCCTGTGGAGTGCGTGGTCTTCCATGCATGATTGGTTCTTCTTACACGCTCACCAGGACACCACATCCCCAAACATTTTCAGGACTACGTTTCTCAACATCTTTTAGAGGCTGTCTGTGGCCATGACCTTCCTTCATCATGACTGATGTCTAGGTAAGCTTTACCTGAAACACAGCATGTGTGTGCTAAAGGCATAAACACCAAGAAAAAAAAAATTGTTGACATTGACTAACGGGGTTTTATGGAAGCCTTAAAACCCCCTGGAACCATAACAGACCAAGAATTTGAACTATAGTAACTAAAGTTGTCGTAGGCACCTTCTGGCTAACCTCTCCAAGTCTGAATGAATACGTTGTGTTAGATCCTTTTTTTTTTTTTTTTTTTTAAATGAAGAAATCTTTTGCAAGACGAGAGAGAGGGGCGGAGAGCACGCAGGCGCAGGCCAGTGCAAGCACATGGGTGTTTGGGGGACAGCACTTATTTTGTTAAAAATAAGGCCAAGTCTATGTCCAGACTAGCTGGTGCCCTCCCCTCCTGCATCACCCTAATATTACTACAAAATAAACATTTTAGACAAGGAAGCCACGCACCTGACAGACTGGATGGAATATACACCTGCTATGATCCTAAGAAAAATCTCAATAAATGCCAGTGAACAGCTCCTTTTCTAAAAAGGCAAATGCGGACACAGGTACCGTACAGGTGTGAAGACAGAATGTCTACAGGGGAGGCTGTGCACCTCCAGCTAAGGGTATTAATGGTGATATTAATACCCTGCCCAAATCGGTTTCTAGTGGTACCTTTTGGTCATTCAGCACATTTACCAATCTCTGTCAACTTCTATACAAAAACTTATTATATATGGCTTTGGTGGAAAGGTCAGGAAACTTTTTCTTTTTACCCTCAATGCGGTGGGAGAGGAGAGGAAGGGGGAAATGCAGATTTCAGGAAACTTTTTTTTTATATGTGAGTTACAAGCACTCTCAGAATTAAGAAGAGGGAATATAAAGTGTAATTCAGAACAAAAATTTCAATGAGACAGACATTAAGGCCAAGTTAGGGACAAATGATCCAGAAATCATCTGTGGTTCCTGCAATGGAGGTGTGGAGGGAAACGCCAGAAGGGAAGGCTGGGTGCTGGTCCTAAGGGGCCGGGCCCTGGGCAAGAGCTCCCAACACCTTCCCCAACCGCCATCTACCCCCCTCCACTTTTACCCCAAATCACCTTTTCCACCTGTTCACATCAAGTGATCTTTGTGCTTCTGGACCTCGTTTCTGCCTTTGTAGTATGGCAGGCATTTGCTTTTCCTTTTCAAATCCTTTGCAAAGTTCTCAAATTATCTTTGTTTTTATCTTGACTGGTTCCTAGTTTCCTTGCTACTTCCCCCCGCCCCCCCCTTAAAGAAGCCTGTTGCATTTAAGAAGGTATGTATGCTGTAGGTGAGAGGAAACTGGACCATTCTGCTCTTGGGCACTTGAATGAGAAATAGCTGGATCGTTATGCTGAACATCTACGTCTTCTATCCATTATACCTCTTTTCTCCATATTATGGCCAATTTTCTGTTCACTACAATGTTCTCCATTAAGCAAGTAAGACGCAGGTAAGATTTAATTTCTGGACTCCAGGCAATTTCCTGGATTCAACAGGAATGAAGTCCCCTACCCTTAGGATATATAACTGCATGACTAAAGTAAGTGTTTAGCAAGGTAAAGGTAATAGAAATAAAACTACTATTTCCCTAGGGGATAGTATAGATATAACAATGTAAAATAAACATTAAGAAATAAGACTATACGGAGACATTATTGCCTTTATGCTACTAGTAAGTTTTGTAAGACCTTGGAGGAATCACTCGAATTTGTTGGATCTCAAGTTTTCTCGTTTATAAAATGACTATATTGTACAAGAGCTTCCTTCAACATGAAGAATTCTAAGATCTTATATAATCTTACATGCTAATTTTATAAAACTTATGTTTTTTATAAAAAAATCTTATGTGCTAGTTTTATAAAACGGTCACATATAATTCTAAAGTCATGCCCTGATGTTCTTCTACTCATCTACCCTGATATGGTCGAAGGTACAGTATTCGAATGTTACAGGCTTCTACCTTCACTGAGTCAAACTGTATTTGGAGCATTAGAAGAGAACACCACATTGCAACCAGTTAACTGTTTCCATCTTATAAAAACAAACCTCCAATTCCGCTATAAATAAAAATAGTTAAGGATAGGAGATTCATAATAGTTCATTTTAGTAATTCCATGCAGTAGCAAATACGGAGGTTTTTTGTTACAAAGAATATTTTGAATACTATCAAATTTAAATTTAAAGGACTTCCATTATTTTAAAGTATTTCAATAATCTATAATTTGGCACATTCTTTCAAAGAGTATTATAAAATGGAAAGTTAAAAAGTACCGCAGAAGAAAACACTAAATCGGTGTGCATATGGGTTATTTCATAATCACAAGGTCATTCCTTGGCTTAAAAACACTCAAGGAAGCCTTTTAAGATGCATACAGTACCCCTGTGTTTCATTTAATTTCCAGTGTCCGTAGAACAGCCCCTAATCCTTGTTCTAAAAAGTACCCCCATAATCCTGGACTCCAGAAAAGCCATCTCCTGCACTGTGACATGCTTCAGGACTGTGACCCATTCTATGGTAAATCTGAGAGGGGCTAATAAATATCAAGGTCACGCTATTCCCAGGAACTTCCAGCCCAGCTGGGAATAACCATCAACTACCCACACCGAATCTTGAGTTAATGAGTACGGTCTACAGTCTGCAGTAGCAAATGTCCTTGGCGATGCAATGAAGGCCAACATTCTCTTTAAGTCAGGGTTCTTCCCGGTAACTGTTTACATTCATGTACATCATTAAATAGGTCTTTCAGCCACATCGACAGACAGTCACTACTCCATATCGACAGCTATTTCTTAATACTGATTTGTGCAGCATTTCAGTTCTTTGCAGAGGATTTTTCTTAACCTTTTGTGCTGAAGAATGGTTCAAAGAAAATACAGGTTGCCTAACTGTCAAGAGACGTTAATACCTGGTAATAGTTTCAAAAATAACCTTATTCACAAGTTTTAAATATTTAAATTAACATTCTCATATACCTGGAGGTAGGGTTTCCAGAGAATTTGTTGTCTGGAGCAGGACCTTCTGAGATGAAAGAGAAAATGTGTTAATAATTAGGCCAAGATCACCAGCGTACACTGGCCTGACCCTGGCTCTCAGGACATATGGCCACTACAATCCCATATTAGGTCTCTCTCCTAATTCGTTTTGTATAGGCTTTGCTGATTTTCATCCAATTAAGTTCGAGGATTAGGTGCTTTGTATTTTAAAGAGTCCATTCAAAAAAGCAGATTTTTCATGGGAATTACACTGGGCCTCTAGTGGTAAAAAATGAGAGCTGTGTGTATGTGTCTCAAACCATTAGTGTCGAATTCTGAAATCTAAATGCCTTTTTGAGAAGTCGGACGCATTTCAAAAGAACTGAGAATTAAGCTTGGCAAAGTATAGCGAAAACTGTTGGTAGTAATTTGATACCTGTACGTAAAACAATAAGCAAAGTGATCAAGCTGAAACCAAGAGTCCGCCGGTGGACAGTTGGCGGTTTGAATGGGCAACAGTGGCCGTGGAAAAAGAACACCCTTATCTGCAGTCAGCAAAGGATCTAAACTCTGTCGCTGCCCTTTAATAACGTTTGACCTTGCGGGAGTCAATTAAGCTTTCCAGGCATCCCCTTTCGGCCCCCACAGACAAAGAAGCAAACGTGGCAGCATTAGGAAGAATGAATGTGTGCACAACTATCTTTAAATGAACAAAGTCTTACGTAAATGTGACACCAAATACCTCCTGAACACTCACATTAAAGGCACTCTACCAGGCAGGGAAAATTTGAAAGGTCAAGAACAAAAAAAAGATAAGCTTGCACATAAAGATAAAGTACTGAGTGGGCAGCATTACAAGCAGAGCCCTGGGCCTGCTCGCAGGGGAAGGGTAGGAAGGGCTCTCTTCGAAGGTGTCTCCCAGCAGGTGCCCGGGTATCGTCACCGCAGGCCTCCACATCCACAGCCCCGCACCGTGCTCTTTCCTAATGCCAGTCAGCGTGACCAAATACAGCTCTCACAGTGCAGCACAAATCCATAGGAAAACCGACGTAAGCCGCAGTCTAACAGATCGTCAAAACACAAACCAAAACAAAAATAAAACTAAAAACAAACTTATGGGGGCAATATGGGGGAAGTGTGCCAGGTTGGGGAAGGACACAGAGGAATACAGGCCCAGTGGGGTCAGATCTTCTGATTTTTAAGAAAAGTGAGGAAGAGGGCTATTTTTGTGTAGAGTCTCCTAATTTCTAAATGTTAGCAACTAATCCAAATTTTAGAATTAGAGACAGAAATATGAGCCAAAATAAATCTGTGGGCCAAATATGGCCCACAAGCTCATTTCCTTCTAGGTTTTTTTAGTCAAGATTCCTGATTTGTTGTGGAATCTCATTCTAAACAAAGACATTTTGAACCATTTTAACTTACCACGTTTACCGTGTAGTATCTTACACCCACCCACACACCACCTAAATATTCAAGCAGGCTTTAAATGATGAAGGTCTACTGAGTCAGGGCAACCCGGCAGAGCTGCAGTCACAAGGTAAGGCCACCAGCGGACGGCAGCAAGGCCAGTGACGAGGGGGGCAAGAGCACAGCCCAATTCCTGTGCACTCAAGCCTCTGGAAGTCCAGTTTCTACTCTAGAGGCCAATGGTAGGTATCATAGCTTTGTTTCACGCATTCAAGCCAGCATTTCTGTCACGACACGGTGGCGAGGCGTCTGCGTGGGGATGGAGGACAGAGCTCGTTTTGGATATCCCAGTTTAATAAACCTGCAGTTAACTCCATGTAAGTCTGAGAAATGACTCTCACTCCACATTTACCATACAAAGGCTTGAGTTCTTACAGCTTTAAGAAAAGGGGAAAATGGAAGTAAAGGGAGTGTTTCGGGGGGAGGGGTAGCTCTTAAAGCTTTAAATTCTATAGTATTGGGGCACCTGGGTGGCTCAGGTCATGATCTCAGGGTCCTGGGATCAAGCCCAGCGCACTGCATCGGGCTCCTTGCTCAGTGGGGAGTCTGCTTCTCCCTCTGCCCCTTCCCCATGCGCTCTCTCTCTCTAATGAATAAAATCTTTAAAAAAACCTCTATAGTATCAGGTTTCTAGAGTAGTGATAGAAATAAACATTTTTTAAACACAGGCAACCACAAAGGAGCAAAGACAATATAACGAAGCAGAGAGAGTCTTTTCAGCAAATGCTGTTAGAGCAACTGAACATTCCTGTGCAAAAACAAACAAAAATCAATCTGGACCTCGACTTTAAACCCTTCACAAAAATTAACTCAATATGGATCACAGACCTAAATGCAAAACACAAAACTATAAAAGCCCTCGGAGATAACAGGAGACACCTAGAACACCCTGGGTATGGAGAGGACTTTTTAGATACAACACCAAAGGCATGATCCATGAAAGAAATAATTGAAGCCAGACTTCATTAAAATCAAAAACTTCTGCTCTGCAAAAGACACTGTCAGGAGAATGAAAAGAAAATCCAGACTGGGAGAAAATGTTTGCAAAAGACATACCTGATAAAGGACTGTTGTCCAAAATATACAAAGAACTTACTCAACAAAAAGAAAATAAGCAACCTGATTTAAAACATGACAAAAGACCTTAACAGACAGCTCACCAGAGAAGATATACAGATGGCCAATAAGCATGTGAAAAGATGTTCAACATCATATTACATTAAAGAAGTGCAAATTAAAACCAGCCACCACAAAATGGCCAAAATCTAAAATACTGACAATATCAACTGCTGGAAAGGGTATGGATCGATAGGACCTCTCATTCATGAAGGCAAAATGGCACATTCTCTAAAGACAGTTGGCAGTTTCTTACAAAACTAAATGTACTTTTATGGTAAGATCTAGCAATTGTATTCCTTGGTATTTACCCAACTGAATTGAAAATTTCTGTCTACACAAAAACCTGCACACAGATGTTTACAGCAGCTTTATTCATAAATTCCCAAACTTGGAATCAACCAGTATGTCCTTCTGGTAGGTGAATGGATAAAGTGTGACACATCCAGGCAATAGAAAGTTATTCAGCACTAAAAAGAAATGAGCTATCAAGCCAAGCAAAGACACAGAGGAACCTCACATGTATATCACTGAGTGAAAGAAGCCAATCTGAAAAGGCTACCTACATACACACTGTATGACTCCCAACTGTGTGACATTCTGGAAAAGGCAAAACTATGGAGACAGTAAAAAGATCAGTGGCTGCCAGGGGTTAGGGCTCGAGAGAGGAGGATGAATGAGTGGAGCACAGAGGATTTTTAGGGCAGTGAAACTACTCAATATACTGCCACGGTGGATAGGTGACATTGAAAATTTGTCAAAACCAGAGAAAGTGCAACACCAAGAGGGAACTCTAATGTAAACTAGAGACTCTGGGTGATGCTGATGCGTCCGTGTGAGTCTGGAGACTAACAAAAGTACAGCTCTGTGGGGATGCTGGTCGGGTGGTCACGGGGGGGGGGGGGGGGGAAAGGTCTATGGGAACACGGTACATTCTGCTCAATCTCGCTTTAAACCTAAACTGCTCTAAAAAATAGTTAAGTTTTAAAAGCCCACAGGCAACCTATTAGGAAAAAATCCTCTATGTTACAGTAGATTCTAGGGGAAAACAGTTAATCCTTTTTGTCTGACTTGTTATTTATAATCAATTCTTTTGTTCTTCCCTTCACTCATCTATCCACTCCCTGCTCTAAGCAAAACAAAACCTTTAGAGGAATATATAAAATACTCTAAACTTCAGATCCTTCGTGCAAAGAGATGGGTAGAAAAGAAGCACAAGTGATTAACAATTCACAATGAGTAAGATTTTTTGGTCTTTAAGACAGTAAAGTAAAAAGCCCTATATAAAAAGGAGAAGAGATTTTTTTGAGTCTTTGAGCATCTACCATGAGACCATCCTTGCCCTTCTCCCCGTCTCCCTCTCCTTTCCCCCCATCCAAGCACACCTTCATTGAATCCTCACAAATTTTAAACCCCTTAAGGGTAAAACCTACCTTTGTCCTAGGTGCCTAACATAAGTAGTTGCCCAATAAGTACCTGCTGAATAAATGAATATTATTTCTCCTATTTTTCGAATGAGGACAAAAAAGATTAATCACTTAACACTGTAAGTGGCTCCAGACAATATTTAAACGTCACAGTGAAGGAGAAGCACCATACCCCGTGGAAGAGCTAACACTTTAGAAAAGAGAAGACGTTCAGCATACCACAAGCGCCTGCCCAGTAAAACCATCCCTTGTCCCCGCCCAACCCGGCCCCTCATGTTCCAAGGCAGACTGTCAGGGGTCTGGCGGGCAGACTGGCCCAAGGCAAGACACACATCCTGTCAACCTCCACCCGTTTCCCCAACTCCAACAGATATGGCAGCAAGACCTCAGGAAACAGGCCTTTAAAATATGGATTCTATCCTCAGAGACATTAAAGAGGGAAAGCATCCATAGAAGAGGATCATCTAGAATTCTCAAAAATTTCACTTACTAGCCCTAACTAGGCTCCATTAGACCAAGGGCCCTTGAAGGAAGACCTCAGACGTATTTCTGCAGTTCCAGCCTGCACCAGAGCCCGGCATGCAACAGAATCCCTCAATAAACATTTACTCAAAGGATAAAATGTTAATAACAGAATTTTAGTGTACTGAACAGATAATCATACTTCCAAAATAAGCTACCCGACTTACACAGCCATCAACATAACCTTTCTGTTAGTTAAATGTTAGGCAACATGTTTGAACTGAAAGCTTGTCCTTTAACCCTTCAGAGGTACTTGATATTTTTTTAATCCTTATTATCCCCACCCCTAATGGAAGTTAAACAGTTTCTGAGTTTACAACATTGATAAGCAACATCTCTTGGAAGCTCTGTGGGCACTTACCATGCATTCACTCCTTCAAGCCTACAGGGTGGTGCTCTCACTGTCTGCAGGTGCAAACCCAGAGACCCACGCGGACGCGGGCAGCAGCTTGCCCGGTGCCCCGCTGTCGCAGCTGCCTGGAGGGCTAGTACTCGACAAGCAGAGGTGCCCTCCTGCAGGCACCACTCTGGGCACAGGGCACGTGCAGAGGCCAGGGGGTGGCAGGCCCCCTTCTCCTGCAGCCCACACTCCAGGGGTAGGACCGGCAGGTAACATGGGAGACTGAGACCAGAGCCCTGAAGAAACATACAGTGTGGGGAGGGGGGAGGCAGGGTTGAGGGGAGGGGTACGATCTCATCAGCTTGGGTAGGGAAGGCCTCCCTGGCAGGGGGAAATCGGAGCAGAGACCTGACAGAAGCGAGGCGGAGGGAAGTGCTCCAAAGGGCACCATGGGTCAAAGACTACAGAATAGGTGGTACTCCCTCTAGAACATTCATTTCGTCAGCAAATAGGACTCACCTACTCTGTGCAAGGGCCCCATCTGGGAGCAAATAGCAGGAACCATGGCTGGGCCACCCGGCCTGACCGTCCACCCTGGAGCTCTCGAGCCAGGATGGCAGGTCCCCTCCCAAACCACTCATTCTCTGCCAGCTTTTCCACACCGGCTCACGGCAAGGCTCATTCATGTGTGCGGTGGGGCTCATTATAAGCCTGGGGTTTAGGTAGTGGAGTGTGTGTTTCTGCGGGGCAGGCATTTTTAACGGTATCATCATTAAGGCTTAAAAGCTACCCCAAACCTTCTGACCAGGTATGTAAACTCCATGGAACCAAATTTTGGTCAGATGAAGCATAAGAGCAAACAAGAGTGGAAAAGTCACAACACCAACATTCCTGGCGCTAAGGAAGATCCGGTGACAGTACCAGTCTCCTACACCAAGATGATGTGAACCTTCAGGAACCTTCCCTTTCTAAGAAAACCCACTCTCTCGGCAAAAGAGAGCACAACAGGATCGTTTTCACTCTGTGAGTGGATGGAGGCACCGAGTCTCAACAAGGGGGGGGGGTGCCAGGGGAGGGAGAACCATTCCAGGGACAGCGTCACTGGCATTCTGCACAGATTCCCACACCTCTCTCTCCACCCACTTCCTCCCTCACTTACGGCAGCCAGCAGCCGCTAGCTGCCCTGCCCTAGCCCAGCCCCAGAACCAAGTGGGATCCAAATGCCAGCCCAGCTGTCTTTTAAAGTGGAAGTGCCTCAAAAGGACTAAGCAGCCCCCCCCCCCCCCCACAGGCAACTTGATGGTAGCTACGGAGTCTCTGGCAGGAAAGCCATTACTAGCGATAGTCGTCAAGTGATCTTGAACTTAAAAATATGAAAATAAAACCACTCCTAAAAATAAGAATGGCTAACTGGTTTTATTATTGACATTTATTTACACATGGGCCTCCAGCACTCTAAGCTGAAAGAGAAGAGAATGAAAAAGTTCATGCAAGGTAACCCTATCTCAACTAATTAAATGGCCTACTCCCCTGCTTCTTTCCTGCCCGGTTCATACGGACGGACACATTTTGCAGGGGTACCTCAGCAAAAAACCGTTAAGCAGGGTAGGTAACACTTTAAAGTATTTCAAGACAATACACTTTCACTACTGCATTTTAAATGATAATGGCTAAGTTAACTTTGCTCTGAATTCTGTGGCCGACACAACTTTATCTAGCCGTCATTCTTGCTCCTCTAGTCCTTGTTTCCTAGCTAATATCCTGCACCATAAAATAACTAATAATCCAGTGCTACAAAGAGAAGGGGAGATCTAATTCTACAGGCCAAAGGCAGTGGCATTAACCAGTCACACCCAGAACTTTCTACTGCTGCTAGAACCACCACACATGCCCAGTCCCCAAGTCTCTGCACACCCCCACTTTCGTATCTCACGTCTACTTCTAAATCAAATCGCAACCCCTGCCCCTGTGTGGACCTGTGTTTGGTTGGGGAAAGGAGAGGCAGTGAGAGCTGTGACGGGCAGGGGGTGGGGGGATAACCACTGGGGGCTTTGAAAGTCAAAATCCTATTTTCAAAAGTGCACTTCTGAAAAGGGTGCCAAAAAGATAAGATCTCATCTACTTCTTCGCCCAAACTTTCCATCAGATTCCACAATATGTACCTTATAATAAAGATCAAGTACAAGGAAATAAAGGGGGACTTCACGGATGAAGTGCAGTCATGCATACAGTATTTCTGCTCTGCGCCATAAGCCATGGGATTCTTAAAATGCCATCTTGTAGAAATACTTAAATCACCTATGATTACTATTTTTACACCTTTTTTGGTTACGATTATAAAGCAGTATGCATTCAATATAAAACACTGAAAAGAGGGAGAATCACTTATAAACCTACTCGGGGACATTTGAAAAGTATTTGTTCCAATGCACGTATATAAGGCAACAAAACCAAATATACTCTGTAAACTATACAGTATGTATATTCTTATAAGTATATCCTATCTGAGTAATAATTCTACTTCTGACCATCTTACTTTCCTGAAATAGTTAACAATACTAACTGCTAACTAAAATCAAGCTATTCCAGGGCTGCCTGGGTGGCTCAGTGGGTTGAGCCTCCAACTCTTGATTTCGGCTCAGGTCATGATCTCAGGGTCGTGGGACTGAGCCCCACATCAGGCTCTGCACTCGGCAGGGAGTCTGCTGGGGATTCTCCCCTGCCCTGCCGCCTGCACTCAAGTTCTTGCTAATAATAAAACCTTTTAAAAAATAAAATAAAATCGGGCGCCTGGGTGGCTCAGTCGTTGAGCGTCTGCCTTCGGCTCAGGTCATGATCCCAGGGTCCTGGGATCGAGTCCCCACATCGGGCTCCCTGCTCGGCGGGAAGCCTGCTTCTCCCTCTCCCACTCCCCCTGCTTGTGTTCCTGCTCTCGCTGTCTCTCTCTCTGTCAAATAAATAAAATCTTTAAAATAAAATAAAATAAAATAAAATAAAATCAAGCTATTCTATTTGTCAATCAGAACTTTGTAACCAAAAAGAGACACTAAAATTATAAGCTACAAGAAAAGCAAACATTTCACAAAAGTGAGAAAGCTGAAAGGCTGATGTAAAGGAATAAATCATCTGTCGACCAAAGGGTAGAAGTACAAATTTTTTTTCTTAAAAAAAGGGGGGGTTGGGTAACAGGAGAATTTCACATAGAATCAAATTCAAGTTGCATATTATCTTGACCCAAGTTAGTCAACATATATTACCTAGAGATATACAAAGGAGATGTGTATGTGACGTAAGCATACTCTAACTAAACGATATACTCCTCATCAAACTCCATAAATACTTAATTGCACTGGAAGACATGAAAACCTTTCTTTCCCAGACTCTCCGCCGGGCATTTTCTGGTACTCCACCCCGATGGTAAGGCCGGGCGTCAGAGTATACAGTACACTGTCAGTGCGGCGGCGGCAGTGGCGGCAGCAGCAGCAAGGACAAGGGTGAGGTTGATTACACAGCCCATGTTCACTGGTCAAAACCAGGAAACTCAGAGAGGTAAAATGAAACAAGAATTCTATTCTTAATCCCCAGCCATAACCGCTGTTACTATCTTAGGGTCCAACTGACGTCAAAATAAATTTAAATGTGAATACTCGGGTTTCTTTTCAAATGCATTAGTCTACCGCGCTACAGTGTTGCATTGGGTGTATGTAAGCCTAGCAATTCACAACGAACAACAGGCTTACTCCTAGAATACAAAGGAGCAGTGCGCATCTACTTTTAATTATTTTACTCTCTGTTTTACCTTACTCACAAGTATATAACTAAGCAAATACTAAAGAATCACAAACTGTGATTTATTTCTTCCCACAGAAGGTGGCATTAATCCAATTAGAGATTTTCCTTATTTATTGATAAATTTGACTGCAAGCCCAATAATTATATTCCTTCTTTAAACATCAGGTTAAGCTTTGATAACTACCAGTAAGGCACTTCCACATTCCCCAAACGCAAATTTAATCACAAACATTCCCAGTGTCCATGTTATGGTAGGGGCCAAAACTAAAAGCGACATCCTATAAATTTAAAAGGAGACACCCTAAGGGAAACTTTCCCATTCGGACTGATTTGCTGGTTTCATACTATATTTTGAGAATACTCCCAGGTCCTTCTACCCTTACCATTACAGCCAGAATGATTTTCCAGGAGAGATAAATTTAGGTGAAATATCCACAGACACCCCAAACGATGGCATTTACATAAACTTTAATTATAAGAGCATCACACAATACAACAAACATAAAACCAAAACTACAAATATACTGATGACCAGTTCATAAGAGGCAAACTATTCTTGCCAATGGAAATGACTGGGAGAAGCCTATTTCCTATTTGGATCTCATTATTAGGAGCTTTTTAATATAAAAGTTAAAAACTAAATTGCGCTGCACAATTGCATCTCTTCAGTGTCTGGTCTCCGTACACAGCCATGATTTCCAGTATATGCATTCAATATAGATTCCAATGCCTCGCACTTATAACCTGAGAAACAGAAAATCCACAAACCCGCAGAAGAGAGGAAAGGCCACTCTGGATGTAAAGGTTCACGACAGGACGTAAAGACTGCTTTCAGTCCCGTGGCACAGACTGTGACCTGACTGCCAGGATCCATCCTCCCTTCCTCCGTGGTGACAGGCTGTGGCCTGGCTCCAGCCGCCTGCCCACCTAGTTAGGGGTGACCACACACCCAAGTTCTCTCCTGCGGAGTATGAATGGAAGCGATGTGCTCCCCTTCCAGCCGGTGCCTCCTCAAGGCCTGGCTCTGTCCCCCCAGGCTCTTGTCCCCTCCTCCTGTGGCTCTTGTGCCCGGAGCACCGTAACCATGCGGTTGAGAATGATACCACAGGCGATGGCAGAGAAGCAGCAGAATAACCTCGGTCCCTAAATGACCGTAAGGAAGAGAGTCCCTGCTATCCTGGAATAGTGACTGTTACTCAAGGGAGAAATTAGCGTCTCTCTCCACTGCATTCCTCAGGTGTCTGTTCTAGTGGTTAGCCCTTTTGCAAGTCAGAGAAGTTACAAATTTGCCTCTGTTGTCAATGCATGAGCCAATGAATAAACTATGATTTAAATGCAACTTGACAGGATGACATCTCACAAAAAGTGCAGGGCAACTACTACTATCTTCTGAGCAATATCTTACATATTATTTCATATACTCTCATGCCAGCCTTAGGTACAGGTGACCTACAAACAACACGGGTTGAACTGCCTGGGTCCACTTACACGTGGATTTTTTCAATAAATACAGAACAGTCCTATAAATATATGTTCTCTTCCTGATGATTTTAACGTTTTCTGCCCTCTAGCTTACTTCATTGTAAGAATACAGTATATAATACATATAATATACAACATGTAACATACAAAATAAGTGTCAATCGACTCTTTTGGTAAGGCTTCTGATCAAGAGCAGGGTGTTAACCGGTAAGTTCCGAGGGAGTTAAAAGTTATACACGGATTTTCGACTGCACGTGGATTTTGGACGGTTAGGGTGCCCTTAACCCCTGCATTGTTTAAAGGTCAAATGTATTATTCCCATTTTACAGAGGGGAAGAAGGGCTTTGAGAAACTGGCTGAACTGACAAGGAAATAGAAAGTAAGAGCAGAGTCAGGAACCAAAACCCTCATGTCTATAACTAGAGCAGAGATCAGCAACTTTGGTCCCCGGGCCAAACTCTGAAATTGGCCTGCTACTTGTTAAAAGTTTTACTGGAACACAGCTATGCACCTTCGCTTAGCTGTTGTCTCTGGCTGCTTTCGTGGAGACAGAGACCTTATGTCCCACCGAAGCCTAAAATATTTACTGCCTGGCCCTTGATTGAAAAAGCCCACTGACCCCTGACCTAGGGCCATTCACCATCACAGCGCCTCCACCAATGGATGAAGGCCAGGCACGTGCAGACTCTGTCTAAACAAAATGCGTTTCTAAATGCGGTGTTCTCCCCACGTGGTTCACCTTCCCCTGTACAGCTGACGTGTCCTTGCTCTCTGCTCCCTGACCCCAGACCTACCACTCTTGACCAGTGCTAGGTTGTGTCTCCCCAACACCGCGTTACGTCTGTGGAAGTCAACACCTCTGGTTTCCCACCTTCTTGGTGCTAACAGAACTCCTTCAAAAAAAAGTAATTTCAGAGTTAAAATTTTATGTAAGTTGTTCAAAAACCAACATATTTGATTCAAGCTAAATTAAAAACCTGAAAGTAATAACACCAGAAGCAGAAAACACAATGAATCAAATTCTGCATGCCTTATACTTTGCGGTATACAATCATTCTACTTTGGTTTTGTGCATAAAAGGCAGTTTCGAGAAACTAAAAACAGACACAGCACTCCCCAAAATAGAACCCTCAAAGACCATGAACCAGCAGAGTACGTTCATTTTATCCCTGTTTCTAACCAGCTTTCCAGCTGCATCAGCAACTGGATATGAATGAGTCACAAAAGCTCTTGGAAGCATTTCTGTGAATAAGGTACGTGAAAAAGTGACTTCATACACACAATTCATCTCACACCAGTCTTCTGTGTCTACCCACTTCATGCCAGGCAGAGCTGTACAGCTGTGCAACACTCCAAAGCCTGAAGTAACTACTTTGAATTCCAAATACTCATCATCACTCAGGTGACAACCTACGTTGAATAAGATATAATGTTTTCACCACTTAGAGTCATTTCATGAGCCAGCTTACTTCTAGAATTCTTTTCTGATTTTGATTATTTTAAGTTTCAAGGTAAAAAAAAAATGAGACATTTCAACAAAAAAGGAATACTACCTTAGTTTTTGATGTAGTGTTCAATGAAAAAAAAAAAAAAAAATCCTGTGACCCCCCCCCCTCAAAAAAGTAAAATAAGATTATTAGGGCTTGCTGTGCTGTAATATCAAATGTGAATGGTAAGTATGATGTGTGGAAAGCACTGAGACCAGAGCCTGCTCTGTGCAAACCACAGGCAGTCTGACCTTAAGCAAATCTCAGTTTAACTGTGAGATAAGGGGGCTAAACATGAAAATCCCTTTCAGGGTTACTATCTAGGGCAAATTAATAGTATGGACAAGACTTGAAGGATCATTTGAAGACTGCTCTCCAGTACAATAAAAACAGGCGCTGATAAGGGCAACTGGCTGCTCCCTGCCTCCCACTTGCACTCCCAAATCAGTCAGTGACCAGACTCTGGGCAATGCAGACCCGGAGTCTTCCCGTAGCATCCACCCTCCCACAGCCCATTGGCAAGGCTCTTAGTTCATCCTGACCCTCCTCTTTTCTCACCTGGCTGTGGCACAAACCTCCTGTCTTCCCTGCCCCCAGTCTTACCTTCCTCCAAGCCTGAAGGGGTACTCTACCAAATACAGAACCCCGGTCATGCTGCTGGCTTGCTGGGAGTAATTCAATACACCAAAAGAACTTCTCTGTGTAACCGCTAGGTCCCCTCACATTCCAGCCGCCACCACCCCCAGGCCCAATTCCATGGCAGCTCTGTGGCTGGGCCAGCAGGTTCCCACTCTCCATACACATCAGTCTCCAGGCACGGTCAGCCTCGCTGGGACTCAGCGCTTCCCTCAGCCCGGATCTGTGGGCCCCAAAAGGCCTGTGCACTTTCTGTCACACAAGACCCTGTTCCCTCCCAGATCTCACAGGTGTTCCTACAAGGGAGCCGTGTGTGTCAGGAAAGCTTAGGAGCAGAGACAGAAGCTCAATCTCCTTTATGCTCCTTACAGCGCCCTGGTTCCCCGTGGGCACAGATTTGCCACCATCTGGGATTCTGATGCACATCCCTGGCAAAACCCACCACATAAAGAATATAATGAGGCTGGTGTTTGGACAAAGGGACCTCGGGAAGAGTTGCCTATTCCTCCCCTCATCCCTTCCATGAATACCAACAAGCAGGCACTCTGGCAGGAAGGACCATCTCTCAAACCCTACGGAACAAGGTGGGGGACAAATAAACTAGAAAGCACTACATAAGAAAGATGCTTAAGAATGGGTACACGGGTGATTGCAATCCCTGCCTCAATTCTTAATGTCCTTTTGGGGCCAACCTGCTGCATTTAATGAGTGGAGAAGTGGGGCTCCTTTCCAGCAGACCGCGGGGCAAGTGGGGAGGGGAGGCAGGAAGGCACCAAGTCAGAGGAGCTCAATCTCAGCTGAAGGTTACAGCTGTGAGTCACAGGATGGAGAGATTACAAGAGGTCCAAAGCACCAGCAGCAGGGAAGAAACACAGACAGGCGTTCCCTGGCAGCTCTGGTGGCCCTGGGCTGGTAGGGACTGCCCTTTCCTTTTTATATGAGGGATGTCTTCTCAGGGAGACCAAGCGAACCAGATGAAAAGGAAGAAAGGAGGATTGTCACCTTCCACCTTTCCTGAACTGAGCCCAAGAGAGAACTGGAGGCTGCCTTCACGCCTGCCTAGCCGCGACACAAGGGGTTAGAGGTGATCTCAAGTCAGGAGCTAGCCAGCCGGGCCCATCACCACAGCAGAGGAAAGGCTCAGCCCTCTGCCTGCACTGGAGCTTCCAATCTGAGCTAAAGTGACTGGTCAGACGGCATTCCACGAGCTTTAGTAACTTCAGAGACTGCTTCTGACAAATTCTCTTACCCAGTGTGCCTGCCAGGGAGGAAGGAGGGGGCAGTAGGGCCTGAGGCTTAGGGGTAACAGTCTGCAGTGAAGGACCAGGGCATCGGTGACTGCTGGCAGCACTCACTGGTACAGATGGGACAAGGGGAACCCCAATTTAGGGTGTTGGCTTTTTTTTTTATATACTTTAAAAAGGTTGATTCATAAATAGTAGTTTGCATGTTTGGGAATTTTGGAGAGGTAGTTAAGGCTAAAGATTATAAAATGAGGACCAGTAATTAAAAAGAAGCTGTTTAACAGAAATCAAATAAGGCAAAAGAAAAAAAAAATACAAAGTGACACAGGTTGTTTTTATGTTTTAGATGGCTTTTTTCCTACCAGCATGAACCAGCTATAACTCAGGAAATGCCATGGTCCGCGTTTATATTATACATAGACCTAGATTCCCTTTTTTTTTTTTTTCAAATCTATTTTGCACTGCATAGAAAGGCCACTTGTTTCTAGAAGGAAACATTAATAGCATCACTTAACATATAAAAATAAAAAAATGTGTTGGGCACCTGGGTGGCTCAGTTGGTTGGGCGACTGCCTTCGGCTCGGGTCATGATCCTGGAGTCCCAGGATCGAGTCCCGCATCGGGCTCCCTGCTCGGCGGGGAGTCTGCTTCTCCCTCTGACCTCCCCTCTCTCATGCTCTCTCTCTCTCTCAAATAAATAAATAAAATCTTAAAAAAAAAAAAAATTAAATAAATAAATAAATAAATAAAAATTAAAAAATGTGGTAACAGGATTCAGTAACAGCTATTTTCAAGTAAACAAGAAAACAGCCACAAATCAACTGTACTAAGAACTGTATACCTAAAACCAAGCTTTAAAGTGGAATGTGCTGGATTCCAGAGCCATAAGCCCCTGGGTGGGGGGGAGGGCAGAATATAGAAGAGCAGAGCTCAGGCACCCACAGGGTACTCCGTAGATCCAGTCCACAGTCCCCCCAGGCCACACACCATCTCTACCCGTTCCACAGGTGGACAACATACACCCAAGAGAACAGGACAAGAGAGACACCACTTAATTTCAGTACAAAGACTTCCCAAATTTAGAGTCACTCAAACTACTTCTAAGAAAGTAAACAATTTCCAAAAGCCTCCTCTGTAAAGCTGCTGGGCATAAAAACTACTGTTTGATGGAGTTAAGAACACTGGCATTTGACAGAGTAGTCAATTTAGGTAAGAATCATCAATGGATGCTAAAATTAATGGATGGCTGCTAGAGGAGGAATAGGATGGTTCTCAAAAGATCTCCCTATAAAATATGTATTAATTAAAAGGGGAAACAGTAATCTTACAGTGGAGACTTGGCAAGAGATCAGTCAATCCTGCCCACTGGAGTCATCATGACATCCTGTGCCTCCCGATATGATGCACTAAGGAGGACACACGTCATTTAGCCAGGGACCTAGCAGATAAACCCAAACTGAGGGACACTGCAAGATAACTGGCCAGTACTTTTTGACAATGTCAAGGTCATGAATGGCAAAGACGAGGTCAAAATTAAAGGACACTTAAGAGACATGCTGAGTAAATGCTGTATGTGACCCTGAACTGCACTCTGGATGTATTTGTTTTGTTTTGTTTTAGTTTGTTTTTTATTTTTGCTATCAAGGATGTTATTAGGACACTGGTGATATATAAGGTCTGTGGATTAGATAACAGTATTATGTCAATGTTAATTTCCTGGCTTTGACGATCATACTGTGTTTATATAAATCAGTGTCCTTCTTAGGAAATACACATTGAAGTATTTAGAGGCAAAAAAGAGTATTATGTCTACAAATTACTCTTAAATGGTTCAAGAAAGAATAATATACACAGATAGAGAAAAAATGGTATGGCTGATGTGGAAAATGTTAACAATCAGGGAATCTGGGTGAAGGGCATATGGGAGTTCTTTGTACTGTTCTTGAAATTGTTCTAAGGCTAAAATTATTTCAAAATCTAAAAAAATTACCAAAAAGAGAGGTTAAAAATGATAGTGATGGTTTTTTGCAATATTGCATACTCTATCCACCCACAAATAAATCACGAACTACGGTAAGAGATTTCTTAAACATTCTTTAGCAGCTCAAAGAAATTTTTAGCAGTATAAAGCATGAAGCTTCTGATCTATATAATCTGTTTTATTAAGCCAAAGGTTTCAATATTTTATCTTGAATCTTTTTTCCCCTTTTTCTTTCTTTCTTCTTTTTTTTTTTTAAATAATCAACATGGCAATACTTCATTATATTCTTTGAGGTTTCCTGGACAAAAACCTGTTACTATTTCTGTCTCTAATTCATCCTTTTTTGCCTGCTGTGTTGTGAGATGACATCAATTTATTATAACCAATAATTTACAGTGCCTCCTAGTCACTAAATTACCACCATACAGGGTGCCTGGGTGGCTCAGATGGTTAAGCGTCTGCCTTTGGCTCAGGTCACGATCCCAGGGTCCTGGGATCGAGTCCCGCATCGGGCTCCCTGCTCCTTGGGAGCCTGCTTCTCCCTCTGCCTCTCTCTGTCTCTCATGAATAAATAAATAAAATATTTAAATAAATAAATAAATAAATAAATAACCACCATACACACTGCAGATTCAGAGGGGAAAAAAAACCCAGAATATACTACTAGAACCAGCATACTCATCAGCTATTCAAGAAAAAGACTGGATCTTGTATTTCCCTTAATATAAAGTAGCCATCAATCTACATGGATTCTACAAAGTTTCCTCATAAGTAGGAAAAAAAAAAATATACAGCTCTACCAGATACTATTTTAGCTACTCGCTGAAAGATATATATTCAAACTTAAAGGGTCCTGTGCCAACAAAACGTTAGGAATCTGACATTTCTACTGAGGACTATTAGTATCAGCCACTCTGATATTCAGATACACAAACTCACATACACTTACTCTGCTCAAAGGGGAGAACTTTAATTTTGATGACAGTTTCATAATAATTTGCTGTCTCCCATGTCCCTGGTATGGTTTTGTTTTCTATTTCAAGTACCTATAGCTAGTAATATGTTCCACTGTTAAAATAGTAGTATTCAAGGGCATTTGATTTTTGATGTTTGTTACACAATAGAGTTTGCATGACTAAATGAGAAGTTAATTTCAAACCCAAACCCAAGCCTGCCCTCCGTTCTGTCCTGCAGGCAGTCTCTGAGCACAGAGGTACAATCCAGGAAACAGACTGAGGCCCCACGGGCATGGTCAGACCCACATTACAGACAGACAGTGGAAAACTTAGCTGGTCTCAGAGCACCAGGAGCACCAATTCCCGGGTGTTTGTCTTTAAAGAGTCACACAGTCCATGAAAGACAGCAACTATGCCACGGAAACAGGGTGGGGGACAGGAGTGGGGTGGAGGACACCTCACGACATCCCAGGCAGTGAGTAAGCAGCTCCTCATCAGCTGGTTTATGAACTCACCAGGCTCTGAAGATGGAGGTAAGCTAAGCATTGTGGTCACAATTGAGATTGGTTTCCTACGAACATGGTTTGGAACAGAAGCATTTATGTGGGCTAACTACATTCAAGTAACACTTCAGAAAATAAACAGTTACCACATTATTCACTGAAAGAATATGGTGCCCTATACAAGTTAGTGTACTATGGAAGCTAGGAAAGATAGTGGTGTTAGACCACATCAATAAACCGGCTACAGAAAAGAAGCAAGGACTAAAATGTACTATACGGAGACGCCTGGGTGGCTCAGTTGGTTAGGCGACTGCCTTCGGCTCAGGTCATGATCCTGGAGTCCCAGGATCGAGTCCCACATCGGGCTCTCTGCTCAGCAGGGAGTCTGCTTCTCCCTCTGACCCTCCCCCCTCTCCGGCTCTATCTCATTCTCTCTCTCAAATAAATAAATAAAATCTTTAAAAAAAAATAAAATAAAATAAAATGTACTATACGACCTATGAGAAAACAAATGTAGTTTTTTCTTTTTTTTTGCACACGGAGGGACCCTAAGGGCGGGGAAGACTAAATGCATATTCCCACAGTTTGGGGGTGTAGCCTGAGCAGTCCTCCAATAAATATTAAATTTCTTTTCTCATTTCTACTCTTAAAAATTCATACAAGTTTGCATTGTACTGTCTGATACCCATGTCTGTGTCACTGTAAAAATGTCTCTCCCTCTCCCAAACTTGGTACACCATTAGTGCTCAGGGGCCTTAGGCCACATTCACCCTCTGGCTACTCACTACCCCCAGCGCAGATCAGCACACACCTGGATACCCTTTTGGAGAAACCTGATTTTAAAATTAAAATTTTATGTCAAAAGCAACAAGACCAGACAAAACAAAACAAAACCAAAGCAGAGACAAAATTCGAGGGAGGGTGAAATCTTAATGGGTTATCTGAAACAAATCTTGTCTAGTCCATTTCTCAGGAACACTCCACTCCTGACAAATGTTTTTTATATTAACAAAGCATTTTCAGTCAAAAAGAAAAAGAAACCACTCACTACCTAAAATGGGAATAAAAGGCTTTTCTTCTATACCTCATTTTTTGGAAACAACAACAAAAAAATCTTTGGCTAAAAGAAGAGGAAAGAGTTACACCCACATAAAACTTCAGAATGGGAAGAATTAGTATCACCAAGTGCTTCTCAAGTTTGCCAACTAACAACAGTATTTTAAAAATTATTCATTCCAGTTTTGAGAGTACAACTCATGACGCTGGCTAGCTGTCCACAGCTATACACTCTAGTACTTTATACAATATTTCATTTCAATGTTAACAGAATACTTTTCTTACACCTCAAGGTACCCCTATGGTATTCCCTATCTATGCTAATTTATCAAACATTTAAATGCCTAATACAGAAGCCTCTAAGAGAAATACAGAAATGATTAAGACAAGACCCAATCTACTAGGAAAAAAACCAAGTCAAACATTTGGTGTAAAGAAACACTCAAAGAAAATCAGTCTTCTTTAAAGAACATATTATCAAAACAAGAATACTGTTTTATTAAATTTACCAATTTAAAAGGCAGACTATGTTGCTAGGTAACATGGCCAGGTACTATCTACAGTAACTACAATTATACAAGGCTATTTCAAGACGGAGTTAGGCTTCCTGCCCACCCTCTACCTTTCTCTTGAAGTAAAAGTAAAAAGTAAAAGCCATTAGTGGGGTCAGCAAGACAGGGTCCCATCATGGGGGGAGGGTAGCTCCAGCACGGGCTGTTGGAGCCTGAAGCTAAGACACCTATCTGTATGCGAGTGTCGCAGAAATAGCAGACTGATCGCATACAATGGAAATTTATCCAATGAGTAAATATATCTGAGGATAACTGGAGTTAGATGCCTCAACTGTCAAAGAAAGGAGATAAAAATATGAAAAGGGAGATAACAAGAATAAATTCCTTAGTGAAATGGGATTTGGGGTATCAGTGTGAACTCACAGACACACACACACACACACTCTTTCTCCAGTTTAGTTCACTGAACAGCGCAGCAATACCCTAACAGCAGTGAGCACACCTAGAACCTAGATCTTGGCTTCTAGATATTTTTCATGAAAAGGAACCAGGGTCTCTTAGAGAAATGGCAGACTGCAAAGCTGTGGCAGAGAAAAATAAAAAAGCCTGAAATATTCTGTTGTGCCAAGAAGCAAGAAATCGCCCCAAGACTGACAGAGACAGGTCAGAAAGACATAGAAACTGGCCAAGAAAGGGCTGTCATTGGATGAATCTGGGATGATTTAAATACAGAAAACTAACAGTAGAAGATTATAACCCAAGAGCCAAGATATGGAAGCAACTCAAGTGTCCACTGATTTGATGAGTGGATAAAGATGTGGCGTGTGTGTGTATACACACACATCCAGTGGACTATAACTCAGCCATAAAAAAGAATGCGATTTTGCCATTTGCAACAACACAGATGGAGCTAGAGAGTACTATACTAAGTGAAATAAGTCAGCCAGAGACACACAAATACCATATAATTTCACTCACATGTGAAATTTAAGAAAGAAAACAAAGAAAAAAAAAGAGCATGAAACAAAAAAACAGACTTTTAAATATAAAGAACTGGTGGCTGCCAGAAGGGAGGTGAGTGGAAAAGGGGTGGGGGGGACTGAAATAGGAAAAATAAATAAATAAATAAATAAAGGATTATAACCCACTGAATAAAACGGGTACAAGAGTCTACACTCATACAAACATACACATGAATAGATACATGGGAAACAAGCTTTTCCTAATGAAAGCAGAAAGAAAGAAATTAGAAAAGCACCATTTGGCAATTATTACAGTAATACTGTATTCAGCCAAGAGACATCAAGGGTTGCTAAAACTAGCGGCTGTGAGTTTGATGAGGAACAGGGTATTTACACAGCCTTAAAGCATCTCTCCACAATGACGCTTCTTAATTAGAAAAAGCAAGTTACTTTACAGTGAAGAAAGCTGGCAGATACCAGCTCAATCAAGTGATCAGGGTTAATACCACCAATAACAGAACAAATCAAAATCATGAATTGCTGGAATAAAAGAAGAGCACAGCATCACTTTGGTAATATTCCTGCCCAAAATGCACAACTTGGATCTAATCATGAGGAAACAATAAACAAATCCAAACGGCTAGAAACTCCACCAGCTTGTAATCCCCCAAAGTGTCAAGGTCCAAACATCAAGGAAAAAAGAGAACACTCAGAGCATTGAAAATGCCATCCATTTTAAGAGAACTTCAATTCGTACGGATTTTAGAGAAATGACAAAGGAATATATACCTGGAATGCCATGTAGGTTTTTCTGTTTCAAGGGAAAGGGGTTAAGTTAAAAATCTTCATCACTGATGCTTCAAGACTGGAAATTGTTATACAAATTCAATGTTCCATAGGAAAAAAACTGCTAAACAAAAATCATAAACACAAAGTCAGTTGCTATGCAACAATAATGAAATATGTTTGCATGAAGTCAACAAAGGGGACGAGAAGGCAGTGCAGAGAAATCTTTCTATATTTTATATGCTAAATTTCCAGGCTCGGCTATAAACAAATCAGAAACTGCTCCACTACCAGACGTATTTGTTTAGAATGTGCACAGTAGCACAGTCTAGCTTACTGGAAGGTTGGGCAGATACAGGGCTATGCTAAAGACAAGGCTACTGGCATGGGACTGATCTGCATTAAAAGACAATTAAATGGCAAGAACAACATAGAAAATATAAAAAGTGCCTTCAACTTTGTAATTTCGACTCTTTAAGATTCTTACAGGTTAGTGCTGTTAAAATGCTAATCAAGTTCCTCCAAGTCCTTGTTTTTGACTTTTGGTCTAGTATTCCGCACCCCCCCCACCACACCCACCCACTAGCCCTGGTAAAACTCTCTGAATGCTTCCGATAGAAAGCATGCAAAGGAAAAAAGGAGAGGAGGGGAAAAAGAGCTAAAAACCGAGCTCTGTTTTTAACGTTGGTGTAAGATTTGACTGTAATTACTCATTAAAGAGTTTGCGATTAGATGGTACCTTTTATTGGTCAGGTCTTTTAAACAGGTGGCCACAGGCATACCTTAGTGGTGATTTTGCACCGCAGAGCACTCAGGAGAAAAGGAGGCTGAAAGCGCGACCACACTTCAACATCAGCCTCTTGAGACCATGCTCTTGTCACTGCAAAAACACTGCATTTGACAGAAAAATGCACTCTGATGTAAGTAACAATCTAGCAGTGATACAAAGATACCTACATGGGTGTTGGAAAAGTACTGCTTTGAACCTCAAATCCTCTAAAGTTTTAAAATCAGAAGTAGCTTCTGTGAGTCACGAGAAACTGGGATCTAAGTTGTAATAAGAATATCACAATAATTACGAAGACTGCGAAGAGAGGCGGGGGAGGGACGGGTGAGTCCTGCATCTCAAGCACAGGGGTGCGGTGGAGAGCGGCAACTTCACGTCACCAGGCACCTCATATTTCCCCCATCCCCACATGCATTCAACACAGAAGGTTGAAATGCCATCCATTTTAAGAGAACCCTTACGGGGGCCTGTTCATATCATAAAAGCACTATAATTTTTATGTCCCTTTTTCAGGGAGACACTGACTATAGCAAGGTCTGCATCAGCCTCACCCCTGAAGTTCTTTGTGTCTCTATCCGCCATCTTAAAAAAAAAAAATGACGACTTTCAATCGGGTACATCCTCTACAATTTTAATAAATGTTTATATACTTCACTACATTAAACGATGTACAAAGAGCTGAAAATACTAGGTGAAGACCATCACTCATGGAGCCAATAATTTAAAAGGTTTTCTGGAGTATACGAAGCCTACAATGTCAGAGCAAACTTAAGTTTGAAAGGCCATTAAAAAATGAAGGGTAAGTAGAGAATGTTTAGGGCTACTGAGTAAGCCCTTTAAGGAGCTGCCAGGGCCCAGACTCTCACATCATTTTAAAATATACGGAAAAGTAAATTCTTTCAAAATAATTGTTTAAATCAAAATAATTTCCTTTGGTAAACAGATTTAGAGTATTCTTGTGCCAGCATTCTTTTTTCTTTAAAGATTTTACTTATTTATTTGAGTGAGAGCACGAGAAAGAAAGAGAGAGAGCACGAGCAGGGGGAGGGGCAGAGGGAGAGGGAGAAGAAGACTCCCCGCTGAGCTGGGAGCCCAACGCGGGGCTCGATCTCAGGACCCCAGGATCATGACCTGAGCTGAAGTCAGGCGCTTAGCCACCCAGGCACCCCTCTGATGCCAGCATTCTTATTACACGCTTCTAAGTCACTGCTATATGACCTTGGGCCTCAGTTTTCTTATCTGTAAGATGGGGAAAATAAAACAGCACCTTACCTCCTTGAATGGTTATGAGGACAAAATGAATTCATACGTGTAAAGTTCTAAGGGTCAAGCACTTATTTAAGCGTTAAATAAATCTTTGTGATTATTACTACCACAACATAAGCAACACTAGCCTCTGTCAAATTTGCTACTTTAATAATTTTTCTAAGAATTCAAACTGCCTAGAACCCCTTTCCACACAAACCTTCTCTAAGCTAACCACCAACGTCAACCCCTACTTCACATTTGTCCACCCGTCTATCTGTCCATCCATCTATCCCTTCCTCCATGTATGTATATACTCAGTTACCAGACACCTACTACGTGCCAGGGACTGTACTAAGAATTGAGGGCATGAGGAACTCAACTTGGTGTCCACAGACTGTTCTCATTCTACAGTTAAGCCAATAGGCTGGTAAGCAGTAGGAAATACAGAATGGACCCCATTTCAAGTCTGTCCCATTTCAGCATCTCTGCCGTTGGGGTGTGACTTATTACCAGTAAGAAAGCACTCGGGCACAGTTATTCGGTGGCAGTGTCTTCTTTCCCGATGGGACACAGAACAGTGGTGTGTCCTATAATGGATGGCATCTTACAATCAACGAACTATGGCTAAGTTCCACTCTCGGGTGCCACCTGCTTGATTCATTTGCTCCGAGTGAGTCTGAATTCTTGTACTTCACTAAACAAATCGTAAGTCCGCTTCCTTCTCCACAGCTTTTTCAAATTTTGAGTTCAGGTGAAAAAATAATTTTGTGATCCACTCACTTTGGGAGGTTAAGACACAGATTTTAGGGTCCTCTTTGAGCAGAAGTAGCTCAGAAAACAACTTCCGTAAGACTACAACAGAGCTTTTCCACTCCACTAAAATATGCTTTATTCTGCATTGACTTTTTCCACCTCGTTTTGTAACTGTCGAGATCATGAAGAAAATGTACAGTCCCTATTCCTACTATCACATCATGGAATGATTTTTTTTTTAAAGATTTTATTTATTTATTTGACAGAGCGAGAGAGCACAAGCAGGGGGAACAGCAGAGGGAGAGGAGAAGCAGGCTCCTTGCCAAGCAGGGAGCCCGATGCAGGGCTCGATCCCAGTACCCTGGGATCATGACCTGAGCCGAAGGCAGATGCTCAATCATCTGAGCCACCCAGGCACCCCTGGAATGATTTTTAATACAAGTTCACTTGGATGGATCAGGCAATGTAAAGCTGAGCATATACACCTGCCTTGAACAAATTTATTTGTGGAAATCTTTAATCTCTTCATTGTAATGACCTTATTGCAGGTTACAGAAGGCTCAGTTTTTCTTTATGAAGGCCTGTTGGTTTATGTGTTACAGGAATCAAATAAAAAAAAAATCTGTTAAAACATCAAGGCAGTCCACATACAGCAGGCTGCATGGTGGATGCCCTCAGCCCCCAAAACAAAAACTAACCACTTTTGTCCATCCGAGTCATACTAAGCCATGTGTAGTTTTCACGGCAGGTGGGACTGTCCCATATCCCTATGACTTCACACTTACTGTTCCCTTTGACAGGATGCCCCATCCTTGTAAGGTTGGGACCATCCTCTTGGGTCAGTGAACAAGGCTCTGGGCAAGAGTCCCACCCACGTGGACTTCTCCCCGCCACCCACTCCACCACCCCGAGCAGTCTGTCATTGGTTTCCTAGGACACCCTGTTCCTGGCTGTGTTGGTACCACTTCTCTAGGAGATGTGTGATTATATACCATCTCTCCCCTGCAGGACTACAGGCTCCTTGACAGTAAGTTCTTGTCTTATTCATCTTCGATCCACTGCCTGGCTAAAAGGAGGGGAATGCTTTTTACTTGTGCGTAAGTCTGTGCTGTTTCTATCAGATGGTAAAAATATCATCTAAAAAAATCCAGTCTCTGCGAGAAGTACTTTGAATTATACCACTGGCACTCTATTTACCTATGAAGGGGAAGGGGTTGGGGTTTGAAGCACTATAACAGCCTTTGCTGGGGGAAATCATCAGAATGAAAGCAAGCTGATTATAGAACATCCCCACGCACTACTATCTGACTACTCTCAACTTGGCTCCTTCTACCCCTTACCTTCCTCATCTCCCCACTCCCCGCCTGAACCTACTGAATTCATAACTCGTCCTTTAGACACTCCCTCACAGAGGCGGCCCTGCCCCACCATCCCAGGGCAGACCTTCCTGCTCTTCGTGCTAACAGCTCTCCGTACTTTGTCCTTCTATTACGGAGAACCCAT
This sequence comes from Neomonachus schauinslandi, assembly GCF_002201575.2. Classification (NCBI taxonomy): domain Eukaryota; kingdom Metazoa; phylum Chordata; class Mammalia; order Carnivora; family Phocidae; genus Neomonachus; species Neomonachus schauinslandi. Next base: position 124,313,254 of record NC_058411.1, on the reverse strand, counting down.
GCTGTAAAGAAGGAAAGCACAGACGTATGCTCCAGAGCGCAGGGACCTCCCCATTGTTCACCCCTGACTTCCCAGTGCCAGGCACATAGCAAGCACACAACTTTTTGCTGAGTGTTGATTTTGCTGATTGTTGAGTGAATCACAGAAGTTTATATACCCTCTGTCTCTCCCTTTAGAAAAATTCCACAACAGCAAGGATGGGTACAAGTTTACTCAGCTTGGTACCCCAGCCCCACCACACCACCATCTCATGGGAGGCATTTATTAACTACCTGTTGAATGAACAAATGATGAACAATTCACGTACATCTCTTCAAAATCGCTCTCAGCTTTTGTTAATATTCACCTCAGTATGAAACACAGAATGTGATCATCTTCTGTAAGTTGTTCAGACTTGTTCTGAAAACTTTTGCCATTACCGTTAAGGTTAAGTGCTCTGCATTAATATTCTAGATGCCTAAGGCACATGAATAACCAAAAAAAGAACAGGGAGGAGAAAAAAAAAAAATCAAACCCAACCTCAGAGAAGATCAATTCAACAATTTTCCATATCCTCATTATAGTCAAGCACAAACCTGTCCAAGTTTAATACTATTCAAATACAAAAATGGAAAGAGCCCCTTGACCGAATGATAAACAGAACAGTGCCAAATAAAAGCACATCAGCCTGGACTAAACTATAATTGGGTACGAAAAACCTCCTCCTTAAAACAACAATGGAATACCACGACACTCCTATTAAAATGGCTAAATCCAGAACACTGATGACACCAAGTGCTTGAGAGCCTAAGAGCAACAGAAACTCCCATTCATTGCTGGTGGGAAGGCAACGTGGTATTGCCACTCTGGAAGACAGTTTGGCAGCTTCTTACAAAGCTAAACACACTATTACAGTACATCCAGCAATCACACTTCTAGATATTTACCCAACTGACTTAACAACATATGTCCACGCAAAATCACGCACGCAAATGTTTTTAAGCAGCTTTATTCATAATCGCCAAAACTAGAAGCAATCAAAATGTCCTGCAACAGATGAACAGACTGTAGAACATCCAGACAATGGAGTATTATTTAGTAATAAAAAGAAATGAGTTATCAAGCCACAAAAGAGGTGCATGAACCTTAAATACATATTCCTAACTAAAGAAGCCAGTCTGAAAAAAACTACATACTGTATGATTCCAATTTTATGACATTCTGGAAAAAGCAAAACTATAGGGACAGTAAAAAGATCAGTGACTGCCAAGGACTTTGAGGGTGGAAGGTGTGGGGGAGGAGCACTGAGTAGTTGGAACCCGGAGATTTTTTAGTGCAGTGAAACTATTCTCTGTATGATACTGTAATGAGGGACACATGACACTATGGATACAGTGATGGACACATTATACTGTATGTAATATACAGTATAATGATGGATACATTATACTGTAATGTTAAATACATATTTATCGAAACCCATGGAATTTTATAGCACAAAGAGTGAACCTTAACATACACAATTTTTTTAAAAAAAGACATTTAAGAGGTCAGGAGACTCCAGGATGGAATGCAGCCAATGACAAAACAAAGTGTTTTACAAACGCAGGAAACAATCACACCAAGGGGAGAAGGGGAAGAGGTTGCGGACCTAAGTATGGAAACGAGTAGAAACTAAAACTAAAGGCAAATGAAACTGTCCAAGAGTGCTGTACTCTGAGATAAAGTTTCTCACGGGGACACATGTTAAAGATTCCAAAACCACTTTACATGTACACTGGGACTGAACAATTAACTAAAGGAATAGTGGATGGAGACAGACAGGTTTCTCACTGCTCAAGTGCGAGGTTACAGTCAAGCAAACGGAGGAGGCTAGAACAACCCATGCGCTGATGATCTGACCTGGAGACATCATTATCAACATGTGCCTAGCTTCATATAGATACAGGTCGTTATACACAGAAATAGTTCTAGAATTGTGTATACACATGGGCCAGTATACACATATAAATTTCCTTGCTTCGTCGTATGAGTGGACCCTAGAAGCAACTGACACCCCAATAGCAACAAGCACACGTAGCACCCAGATCTTGGTTTCTAATGCCATTTTCCAATAGCAGGACAGTGGGCTCCTTGAAAAAATAGCTGATTCTAGGACTTTGGCAGACAATTTACAAGACAAGCCTGCAGTATCTTCCCGTGCCAGAGAGTAAGGGAAGTGCTCAAGAGAGAGGAAGGGAAGAGCGGGGGAAGTAGGGGACGGGAAGGGGGGAAATCCAACTCAAAGAATTCCCAATGGTCAGGCCTGGAACAATTTTAGCAACCAAATAAAGTAGTATATAATCCGAAATATAAATTAAATATCAATGAGTGTCCATACTGATATGAATTAACAACTAATAAATAAAGGGGAGGGAACAGACAAATCTCCTGTGCAGAATTCTAAATAATTTATGTAGACAGTCCAACCTCAGGTTGTGGGAGCATAACTCCTCACTCCTCAAGTGTGGGCTGCGCTCAATGCCTTCGTTCCAGAAAGCATACTCTGGAAAGGGGAGGAGAGAGTTTTTACAGAGGACAAGCCTAACACTCCCTCAACCAGGTGTTCCAACATCAACGGTGCTAAGTCATGCTGACAGTCTTATTCCTGACATGATGTGTGGAGAATGGCACTTCACCTCTGTGGTCTTCCTTTTCATGAGAAAAAACATCAGATAAATCCTACTAAAGAGGGACATTTTACAAGATAACTAACCAACCAGTATTCCTCAATACTGTCAAGGTCATCAAAAACAAGGAAAGCTGAAGAAACGGTCACAGACCAGAGGGGTCTAAGGAGACACAATGATTTAAAAAAAAAAAAAAAAAAAAAAAAGGACAGTAAGTAAAAACTAAAAACATCTGAATAAAATATGGCCTTTATCTTTGTGGTTTTTATGTAAATCCAAAAGCCCCCTAAAGCCAAAAGTTTATTTTAAAACAAACAAACCAAAATCTCTTTCTACTCACTGTTCTGTAAACCAGCAAACCTTAGACCAGTGATTCTCAAAGTGTCATCCCTGGACTAGCAGCATCAGAACCACCTGGAAAGTTGTTAGAAATGCCAATTTTCGGGGCACCTGGCTGGCTCAGTCATTAAGCGTCTGCCTTCAGCTCAGGTCATGGTCCCAGGGTCCTGGGATCGAGCCCCACATCGGGCTCCCTGCTCCGTGGGAAGCCTGCTTCTCCTTCTCCCACTCCCCCTGCTTGTGTTCCCTCTCTCGCTGCGTCTCTCTCTGTCAAATAAATAAAATCTTAAAAAAAAAAAAAAAAGCCAATTTTCAGGCCCTGCCCCAGCCCTGCTGAATCAGGTCCAGGGATGGGGCTCAGCAGTCTGTGTTTTAAAAAGCCCCACAGGTGACTCTGACACATGATAATGTTTATATGCACAGAGGTTCTGATTTCTGATGGGTGGGACTTCAGAACCAGGTGATGCTCAGGCTGCTGTCCTGGGGACCACACTTTGAGAATCACTGCTTTAGACAAACCCAACACTAAGAATGGCCATTAGTGAATGCTTACCATTTGTGAGGTACTTACCACAACATAACCCTAAGAAACAGCCCCACATTAGAGGAAGAGAGTGGTTTTCTTCGGGCCACAGAGACATGAGGGGACTGTGGAACCTCTGTCCTGCCCTCTCCAGGACAAAGACCTTTTTCCAAATAAGATAATATTTACCAATTTAAGGGATTAGGACTTGATATTTGGGTGGCCATTATTCAACTTACTACGCATACTCTAAGTCTAGATGACATCAATGGATTTCCCCTACAAAATTATAGCAAAGAATGAAGATTTCTGACCAAGGATCTGGCAGTATTTTTCTTCATACAGGGATGACCGCAGAATACCACATAAAATCAACTGTGAATGTGGAATATTACCATCTTCTAAACTACCTAAAAATTCAATTATACAGTTAATAAACACCTTCATCATGGCCAGAGAATTCAGAGGACTTGTTTCAGAAGATTATGACCAACCAGCATCTTTAAAGTGACTTTTGAGAAATTTTAAGACTAGCTTAAAGACTTGAGAAACTGATCCAGGAATGTTTGCTCTACTCCTCTCTTTTGCATTAAAAACTTCCTAAGGGTAAATCTAGGGATTAGAGATCAAACACTTCTTTTGTTGGTTCTTGGGCTGAGGTCCACCACTTTAAACCCACTTAAACCACTGCTTTTCAGCTAGACATTTACACTAGCTTGGCGAGGGTCTAACAAATAAAACGTACAGAGTACTATGAGGTCTAACAGCTACCAGCTGAATATCATCTTAAACAGATGAGTGTACTGAAAATAACCCACCAAAGAAAGGTATGAAGCATGAAAATTTTCCCTTTGTCTAAAATTGTCAACAATCGAAATTTACTGGTTCTTTTCAAACAACTATGGGCAACAGTTACAATAAAAAGGTAGAGTGGCAGCGCAGTATGATACAGAAAAAGAAAACGTAATTGCACTGGAGTTAGACTGTAGGCTCTGCAGTCAGACTGCCTGGATTCAAATTCTGAACTGGGCACTTTACCGTCTGCACAATCCAGGATGCGTTCAACAAGCCCATTTCAGAGAAGAGGGAACAGAGGCTTGGGAGAGCAGAGTTTAGACGCATGTTCTCACCACAGCAAAAGTGTAGGATGTCCTTTAAACCTCATCCTCTCCAAAAACAGATTATTTACTACCAAGGCTTAACTGAATCCATGTTCAATTATAACTCTCTCCAGAAGTTAATAGTGATTTCTGCCTTCCATGGTAAGTGCGCACTTGGAAACCTTATTGATCTACTGTAACTCTTATAAAGTGACTTAGATCACTTGGTCATCAGCAAGCTCTTTGTCTATTAGGAATTTTATAGGGCAAAGATTATAACAGAAAGGCTAAGTCCCTGGTACATTTCTCTATCAATTAGTTATGGATGTAAAGCAACTGCATGATCATGCACGCAAACTCTATGGAGTGAATGGCTTATCTTTCACAGGGGCACCTGGGTGGCTCAGTCATTTAAGTGTCTGCCTCCGGCTCAGGTCATGATCCCAGGGTTCTGGGATCGAGCCCCGCATCGGGCTCCCTGCTCAGCAAGGAGCCTGCTTCTCCCTCTCCCTCTGCCTGCCCGCCCGCCTACTTGTGATTTCTGTCAAACAAATAAATAAAAATCTTAAAAAAAAAATTAAATAAAATAAGCAAAACCATACAGTTTTAAATGAACATACCTGAATGTCAAATTCCATGATAAATACGACCTCTGAATCACATGGACACAAGCCTCACTGCTTCTTACTCCAAGCAAACAATATTCCAGCCAGCCTCTGCCCAGGTGTGGACCACCAGCCATCTGTGGTCCACAATTCCTTGGCTGCCCCCTTAGCCTCGCTTCCTTGGTGATGTCTTTGCTCCTCTGGCTTTAAATACCGTGGAAAAGCAGGTGACTCAGACAGGTATCTCTAGCCTGAACTTCCTCGTCTTCTCTGTCCCTGTAACTCCATCCCTCCGGCTGCTCAGGCAACTTTCCTCTCTCCCACATCTCATCCCTCAACCAGTCCTATCAGCTCTACCTTCAAAATTCATCCACAAGCTAATCACTTCTCATCACTCCCACTGCTGCCACGGGCACCAAGCTACCTTTGCCTCTGAGTTACCAGAAGCGCTTGCTCCCCAGACCCCTGCTCCCACTCTTGCTCCCCTGCAGTGTCTTCTCCACACACCAACCAGAGGGGTCCTTCTGAATCAGCTTCCTGTACTCCTCTACCCCAAACCCCCAGTGCCTGCCCCGCTCACTCAGCAGAGAACCCAGAGCCTTCATCGGGGACAGGCCTTACAGGATCTGGCCCCTTCCACCCAGATTCCTTGCTGTCCTCATCATGCACACACTTCCTGCCTCCAGGCCTTTGCATGCCTCATTCCCTCTGCTAGAGATGGTCCTCCCTGGAAATAAACAAGGTTCACTTTCACTTTCTCAGCTGGGCTGGCACTCCCCGACCCCTCTATCCCCTTACCATGCTGTACTTCTGCAGAAGAGCTTAGCATCACCTGCCAGTACATATTCGTCTCCTCTGACGTCCCCATAAAGAAGTAAATGCATCATGAGAGCAAGCTTTGCTGTGCTCACTGCTGCAGCCACAGTGTCTAGAGCAGGGCCCGTCAGGGAGCAGGCATACAGATAGCTCATTGAAGTAGTTAACCATTTTAAAAACTTTAAGTGTGTTTATATCATCTGGGATATTTCAGTTTCCATATCCATCTTCCCCTAATGAGACAACCAGAATTCTAAATTATTGCAGAATCAATTCATAACAACATAAAAAGCAAAGAAGCATTCCTCGGGTGGTAAAAAACAAGGATGAACTCATCTTTCTGCCTTAAGTAAACTACATAATTATAAATAAAAATAAGCCTTCTGTCTTTAAACTGAATATTCCTGTTGACGGGGAATGCACAGGGGTTAACGTACACAAAAGGAAAAGTTAAATACAGTATTTTTCAAAAGAAAAATCTCTGAAAATAAGTGCCAGACAGCAAAGAAAACAATCCTGTACTGATTTCCTTATCCTCACAAGGGCTCACTGAGAGAAAACCCAGGAACAAAACACGACAGGGTTAACCATGACGACGTTAGCAGGAGCGCTAGCATTAAATCGCTGAGTGAGTGCTGGAAGATTCTTCTTAGCTGGGGAAACGTTTAGCTGTAATGGTACCATTACAAACTGCTCACAGTAATAACACGGGACATTGTAAGCCTGCTCAAATGATAAGCTCTTTATGAGGGCTAGAAGTCTGCAGCCCTCTCAAACAAAGACCTTTCTGTCTTTGATTTCCTAGAAGTCAATAAGCTAAAAATCACATCCTGCACAATATCCACTTAGACTCACAGAAGATCCAGTCTTCTGTGGCTTCGCCCCGGTTCCCAAGGGCACTGAGCGGTCAACACCATACACTACACTTCTGTGGGTCCGATTAGATCATCTCTGGGGTCTAACTACTTTTTATTTTGAAATAATTTCAGGTTTATAGCAGAGCTGTAAAGATAGTAGAGAGAGAGATCCCATCTCTTGACCCAGCTTCCTCTAATGTCAACATCTTATGTAACTACACTCTACGCATATTAAAACTAAGAAACTGACATTCACACAACACTATTAACTAAACCATAGGCTTTATTCAGATTTCATCAGTTTTTCCACAAATGTCTCTTCCCTTTCAATCCAGGACCCCACAATGCTTTCAGCTATCCTGTCTCCTCGGTCTCTGCCCACCCGTGATGGTCCCTCAGTCTTTCCCCGCTTTTCATGACCTTGGCATTTGGAAGGACAATGGTCAGGTATTTTGCAGAATGTCCCTCAACTTGGGTACGTCTGATGTTTTCTCATGACCAGACTGGAGTTACAGCCTGGGGAGGACTAAGGCACAGGTGAAGAGCCATCTCATCCCATGACATTTGGGAGTACATGATATAAATGACTATTTTAATACTGATGTTAAGGGGGTGTCTGCCAGGTTTTTTCTACTGTGAAGTTACTATTTTTCCTACTCCCTGCTGCATTCAGCCTACAGTCAAGGGGAGGGAAATTAAGCTCCACCACCAGGAGAGAAGATTATTCAAAATATCTGTGAATGTTAAAACCACCATAGTAATTAATAAAGACTTTGTAACTCCCTTTTTTTTTTTAACCGAAATTTGTTTGATTAAACAAATCTCAAGTTATGGTTCATGGCAACTAACAAAAGCCGAGGCAAAAAAAAAAAAAAAAAGCAAGCTAAGGCTCAAGGAAGATTTATAACCAGACCATATAAACAGACATTTGTGAAATCATCAATTGCAGAGACAAAAAGATCTTTAAAAATATTGTTTAGTTTTAGCTTTAAAGTGTTTTTCAGTTTAATCTCTGGCCAAAAGTTCTTTGTTTTCATCATCACATCAAATAGAGCCTCTTCCTTTGTCATTATTCAAGATTTACTGCTGACCAGCATTCATCCTCACTGACGTTCATCCGGCGACATAACTCACTGCAATTAACATGGCTTCGAGGAGAGAAGAAAGGAAGAAAGATTATAAAGCATTAGTCTGTCGAACATATATGATGAGGGAACACTGTACGCCAAGTTCGCTTCCCTGCCCACTGGACTGTTAAGTCTCTTACTGGAAAGACCAAAGTCCAAACTCCCTTTGCTGTCTTCTCCACTACCAGGACAGTGCTCTGCGTACGACAGGAGCTAAATGAGATGCCAATTAACCGAAACATAACTTCAGTCTCTACCTAGTTCCAAAACGTCACTGGATCCTAAGAAGTGTTGCTGAGCACTCATGGCATCGATGGTTCTTACACATGAGCAAGAAGGACTATCAGAGAAGCCTACACACAGTGCAGAGCATTGGACTCCGCCTCCCAAGAGTCTGGTTCTGGGTTTGGGCCTGGAAATTGGCTCTACAACAAACATCTCAAGTGATTCTCTTATAAATAGCTTCCCTTTGAGAAAGAGCAACCTAGTGGAAGACCTATGGACCATGCTAATACTTAAAGTACACACACACACACACACACACACACACTCCCATGTCACTGGGTTTGGAAAACTGATGTCCAACATACCCTCCTCTGCCTTAAGGAGCTTTACCTCCAACTGTCTCTTCCTGACCCAGAAAACAGGGCCACCGTCAAGGCTCATTCTGGCCTTTTTTCCCTCACTGGTCACTCTGCAGGTGCCAAGCAGTCTTTCCGGTTCAGTTCAACAAGGATGATTAAATACTGGAATGACAAACTTCACAAAGCTTTGTTGTTGCCATCTCTAGACCTCTTACAAATGTAAAGGGATACCATCCTCACTGGGCAGAACAGTCCCGAAATCCAGCCACTTCTAGAGAAGGGGGGACCCAGACAATGCAAGCCTCCTCCACACTATCCTCCCAGCCCACCCCGCCCCACTCTAGTGGTTCCAACAGCCCTCCACACTTTCCTGTGCTGCTTACGCTACTTTGCCCCGGTTTGTTGGTTTACTACTATTATTAGGTAGTGAGGTATTTTTCATATACATTTGTCCGTTTTCACATATTGATAGTAAGTCCTTAAAGCTCATTTTACTCTTATTACCTCAAAATATCTCAGACAGCACTTTGAATACTAACGTGATTTAAAAGGTAGACTGTCAGTTTATTACAGGAAATGAGTCGATGACATGTGTGATCTCAATCTTTTCAACTATACAGAAAATACTATTCAGCTATTAGCTTAAGATAAAGAAAATGATATACTGATCCCACCTCCTGACAATGTGGCTAAGGAGCCCTTTCCTGTCAACTCAACCTAAATTAAATATGTCTAGTGGCGACCTTATAACAAGAAAGGTGATTAACATGTAAAGCCTAGAACATCTTTAACACATTCCTACCGAACTTGAACATGATGAAGACAAAGCCTTTTGCCTTTAGGTCCACACCTCCTCCCTCACAAGCCCAAGACTCATATCCCAAATGGTGAAACCATTTCAGAGATGTTTACGTACTTACGGAAGGTTTTGTTTTGCCAGTAACTACAGGTCCAAAGCAACTAACTTCTCCATTTTAGGTCAACTTTGATTGGTTCTGTCAGAATAGTCTTCTCTAAATTTTAAAAGCAAAAACCAAGCAGTCCAACACCACAGTGTTCCTACAGGTCATATTCAAGTACTTGTTATACAGGTCAAAACCTGTGCAAAGTCCTCAGGGAATGAGTTCTGAACAGCTTAGTTTTTCAGATACTTAAAGTATTTCATAAGCCCTCGCTCTGTGCCAAGCACTACTTAGGATAATACACAGCATCTCAATTTATCCTTGAAACAATCCTACAAGGTAGGCAATTTCTTATGCCATTTTTTTTTTAAGGAGATAAAGGTCCAGAGAAGTGAGGCAACTTGATGCCCAGGATCACACGGCTGGTGAAGAATGACAAATGAATTGTGGAGATTCAAGCCCAGGCCTACTATGCCCTAGAGCATGTCCTCACCACTCAGTCCCCTGCTTCCCTCAACATTTCTGCCATCTGGCCTCATCTTAACACCTCTCACCCCTTGCTCACCCCACTCCAACAGCCCCCTTGCTATGTCTTAAACATCTCACATGTTACTCTTTACTATCCGTCTCTCTGCACACCAGCCCAGCCCCAAAAGAACAGGAGAGACTGGGGTCTCTACTTTCTACACTGCTCTGTCCCCAATTAGAAGTGTCTTGACCATAGCGGATGTTCAAAATTTGAAAAATAAATATGCATGAATATTCTAACTGATTGGTTGAAAGTTTTTCTAATTTTCAGAGCACAATTCCCTGACTTCTTAAGCAGAGGATAAGAGGATATTCAGAGTGATTTCTATAATTGGAAAAGGCAAAATTTAAGCTGTGAAGCTAAGGCTCCATTACTTACGGTCTTAGGTGACATCAATGAAAATCGTGGAGTACAGACACCCAAAAATTCTCTCCTCCATAAAAGCAAAGAGAACATGGGCAAAAACAGCTTCAGGCAACCTTTTCAGGACTCTGGATATTAGCCAAAGGCTCAGAGTAACCCAGGAAGTATTTATGCAAGAAATACAGTGAAATTTTAGTAGGAATAGTGTATCTTGTGGCATTTTAACTTGCCCGTTCCTACTCCCTATTCCCCAGCAATGTGGTAACCTTGAAAACCAACAGTCCACAATCATGGTGAAAACCAGCAGCCTGGCAGCCACTGGAAGGGGACCGAGCAGGACTGGAGAACTGTCATTATCTGACCTGCATAGTGGTTTCCTAGAAGACCCTACTTGTAAGACTGTCTTTATTTGACCTGACTCAGAGCCCTCCTATTGCAAAAAGGCTCTTGGCGAGGGAGGGAGGAAATATTTGTTAAAAACAGTCACAGGCAATTGTTGAATATCATGCTGCCTGAGGAGGCAGCTAACAGTATGGGCAAAACATAGGCTAACCAAAAAGCTTAGAAAGAAAAGTTGAGGTATGACATGTCCATGGGGCTTTGAAAAGCTTTAATATATTCATGCAAACCTAGAAGGCTATGAACATGCATGGGACTGTGCACATGCCCAGGGAAGACCAGAGAAGGCCCTAAGCTCTCATCTCTGGTTGACCTTGAGGTTCTACATAAGCAGGAAATGAGGCTAATAAGGAAGAGCTGAAAACCGCATGGTGAGTGTTGAAGGCAAGAACCAACGAATACACAGAGCCCCTAAACAAAGACCAGGAGACTTCTTAGTTCCAGGCATCTAAGGACATCTATGTCCAATCAGTAGCTGACCACTAAGCAAACCAAGCAGATTTTAGTAGCTATACACACAAAAAAATACAGATATACTGTATCTGTACAAAATTTCCAAAAAGTCACTAAACAAACAACAGCAACATCATCAAACCCTGGGGAGGGGGCAGAATCTGATTTCACAGAGTTTCTATCTTTACTTTAAATGTCCTGTTTCCAACAAAAAATTATGAGACAGGCAAAGAGGGGGGAAAGTAACCAATAAAGAGGTAGAAGTTATAAAAAAGAGCTAAGTAGAAATTCTGGACTCGAAAGTCATAATAATTAGAACAAAAACTTCAAAACAAATTTGAATAGGTAGAAGAAAGGATCAGTATACTTGAAGATGGGCCAATTGAGATTATCCAGTCTGAGAAACAGAAAGAAAAAAATAAAGAAATGAAAAATAAACAGAACCTAAGCATATGCATATGGCAGTCGCAGAAGGAGAAGAGCAAGAAAGAGAAAAAAGCAAAAATATCTGAAGAAATAACAGCTGAAAACTTACCAAATTTGATGAAAAACAATCCACACACCCAAGAAGCTCAACGAACTCCAAGTACAATAAACTCAGAGAGCCACACCTAGACACATCATAATCAAATTACTGAATGCCAGAATCTCAAAAGCAGCAAGAGAAGAGACTCATCGTATATGAGGGATCCTCAGTGAGATTAACAACTGATTTCTCACCAGAAACCATGGATACCAGAAAGCTTCCATCCAAAGTGCTGAAAGAAAAAGACTGTCAACCAAGAATTCTCTACCAACAAAACCATCTTTCGAAAGTGAAGGAGAAATTAGCACATTCCTAGATACACAAAAGCTGAGCGAATCCGTCACAAGCAAACCTGTCCTATGAGAAATATTAAAGGAGGCCTTTCAAACTGAAAGGAAAGGACACAAGATATTAACTCAAATACATGTAAATAAAGAGCCCAGTAAGTAACTACATAGGTAAATATAAAAGACAGTATAAATATATTGTTTGTAACACTTTTTTCTCTAATCTGATTTAAAAGACAACTGCACAAAGCAGTAATTACAAATCAGTGTTGATGGTCCTATCATGTATAAAGATAAAATTTGTGTGACAATAATAGGAAGGAGTAAAAAGAAAATGGAGCTTTATCAAAGCAAAGATTTTGTATACTATAGTTATTAAGCTGGTATTAATCCAAACTATATTGTTATCAGTTAAAATGTTAACTAACACTTAGGGTAGCTTTTTAAAAAATACTTCAAAAAAAGTAAAAGAAATGACAAGAGAGTGAAAATGTATAAAAACCACTTAACACAAAAGAAGGTAGCATTGCAGGAACAGAGGAAAAAAACAGACATGACCTAGGAAACAAGTAGCAAAATGAAAGACACAAATCCTACCCTATCAGTAATGACATTAAATGTAAATGGAATAAAAACCCCAATTTAAAACTGATCCAACTACATACTATCTACAAGAGACACACTTTAGATTCAAAGACACCAACAGGGGTGCCTGGGTGGCTCAGTCAGTTAGGCATCTGCCTTCGGCTCAGGTCGTGATCCCAGGGTCCTGGGATTGAGCCCCATGTCTGGCTCCCTGCTCAGTGGGGAGTCTGCTTCTCTCTCTGCTCCTCCGCCTACTCATTCATTCTCTCTGTCTCTCTCAAAAAATTAAATCTTAAAAACAAAGACACAAACACTGGGGCGCCTGGGTGGCTCAGTCAGTTAAGCATCCGACTCTTGGATTTTGGCTCAGGTCATGATTTCAGGGTTGTGAGATAGAGCTCTACGTTGGGCTCCGCGCTCAGTGCAGAGTCTGCTCGGGATTCTCTTTCTCCCTCTCCCTCTGCCCCTCTCTCTGTGCACACACACCTCTCTCTCTCTAAAATAAAATCTTAAAAAAAAAAACAAAAAACCAAAGACACAAACAGAATGAAAGCAAAAGTATGGAAAAAGATATAGCATGCAATAGTAACTACAAGAGTGCTGGAATGGTTATACTATCAGACAAAATAGACTTCCAGACAAAAATTGTCACTAAAGACAAAGAACGAATTTTATAATGATAAAAGGGTTCATCCATCCATAACTGCAGATGTAACAGTTATAAGCACATATGCACCTAACAACAGAGCCCCAAAATACATGAAGCAAAAACCAACACAACTGAAAGGGAGACAATGACAATCCAACAATATCAGAGACTTCAATATCCCACTTTCAATAATGGGTAGAACAAATGGACAGATGAACAGGGAAAAAGAAAACGATCAACATACAAATCAACTAGACCAAAGAGATATCCACAGAACACTCAACAGCAGAACACATTCTTCTCAAGTGCATATGCAGGGTAACCACATGTTAGGTCATAAAAAAGTCTCAAAAAATTGAAAAGAACTGAAATAATACAAAGTATGTTCTCCAACCATATGGAATGAAATTAAAAATCAATAACACAGTGGTAGGTCTTAGACTGCTGTGGTGTTCACAGTCTCATTTTATCTTATTTTTCACTTCTTCTTCTGTCCTTCCCACTTACTGCTGACACAGTGTTTATATAGTAGTGCCCTTTTCGGATGATAATTTGCCCTTATCTATTAAGAGCTTGGAGATTGAACCATCAAACCAGAACAAAAGGCTCCCTATAAAACCACGGGGGACTCTGCCTTGAAGAAACAGGCAGCATCAGTGATCAGTATTTGGAGCATCTTATTCTAGCCATTTAGGGGCCTGCCTGGTTCTCAGCCAAGTGGTTAACAAGCAGCCTAAAGGTGTGAGGAAGGCACCACTAGATACAAACCAGCTCCATGACAACCAGCAGTTGAAACATTACCTCTTCCATTATTAAAGAAAAAAACTCCCAGGCTTCTGATATAAAGATGTTCAACATCCCTTTCTAAGCCAGTCAGACTAACAAGGAAAACCTTCTCTTTTTACATATTTTGCTCTAAACTCCCAATTTCCCTTAAAGATATATATGCCTTCTTTAAAAAGAACATCACTGATCTTACCCCTTCTCTGTACTATTTTATCTTTAAGATCACTATCACAGGGTTTTACACTTTTACATTTTTCTCAACTATTTCATAAACATGTTTTTGTCTCCTCAATTAGACGACAGCCCTTGAGGGAAAAAAAAAAAAAGGCCATTTGTGTTTTATTCTTTCGTAGTTTCCAACCCGTTCAGAGAGCAGTGCTGGGCTCACTAATGCTTGCTTAACAAATATTGGTTAACTCCGAGCGTCACGCTGGTGCGTCTCAGTATACTGGTGTTTCCCAAACAACTTCTAGCTGTGCCAAGATAAAATCCCTTCAGGTCTGGGGGTGGGGGGGGCTGCAGTGGGTAGAGGGTGGGGTAGCAGGAGCCCTTTGGGGGTCCCCACATATCTCAATGTGTGTATCATGATGTGAAAAAGGCAGAGAAACACTGGGTTAAGGGACTGATTAGAAACACCGCTGAAAGAACTGGAAAGCGCCTGAATGTCCATAAAAAAAGATGAAGCTTCTTATATACCAACTGGAAAATCTTCCAAGGCTTGTGAGTGAAAACCAGCAAGATATGGATAGTACATAACACATGCTACCATTCACATAAAAGGGGTTGGGGGGGATATATAGACTTTCTTGCTTATATCTGCATATGGTACACTTGTAAGGATGCACCACGGTGGCTAATTCGGAAGGGAACCTGGTAGATAGAGATGGGAAAATTTGTCCTGATAAACTCTTTCAACTTCTGAATTTTAAGCCATGTGATGGCATGAAATAAATCTTTTAGAGTTGCCAAATCTACTTATGCCTACCTCCCACTTTCATTAGTAATGATTATTTTCTACTCAAAATACCTTCATTACTAGTCAAATGTTGAATCAAAATAAGAAAAGTCAAGATCTGGTTGCTGGTTAGCCAGCCATGTTCTGTTTGTGAAAATCCACTGAGCTCTACACTTATTGATGATCTGTGCACTTTTCCATAGGTATGATATACTTCAATAAAAAGTCAAAAATAAAATGGAAAGGTTCCTTAGGTCAGTTGTCTTTTTAGTCCCTTACTAAAAGAGTTGTATAGTATTTCATTTATGTGCCCAAATAAATCGTTTCAAATTTTTCAATAATGTTTCTCAAGGGGCGCCTGGGTGGCTCAGTCGTTAAGCGTCTGCCCTCAGCTCAGGTCACGGTCCTGGAGTTCTCGGATCTAGCAGCAACCCGGCTCCCTGCTCAGCGGCTCCCTGCTCAGCGGGGAGGGAGTCGGCTTCTCCCTCTCACTGTGCTCTTCCCTCCGCTCCTGCTCTCTCTCGCTCACTCTCCCCTTCAAATAAATAAAATTTTGAAAAATAAGAATAATAATAACACTGTTTCTCAAAAAGATTCCATGTAACTTGAGTTATAAGGCTGGGCCCATGAGACCAGGGGGAACCAGGTTTGCCTGCTCCACTTTCCCTACAGTATTAACGGCCTCAAGGCCCACACTCTCGCTCTGGGCTGGGAGGTTTCAGTAAGCATTGAGGAGTGCTCATTACTAAAAACCACCTTATGGTTTACTATATGATAACCACATTTTTTTATTATGAAAATGAAGTATTTAAAGCCAATTATCAAAAATGCCTTCGTCACAAAAAACGAAGAAAGAGGCTTGTGCAAACGGTCTGGACTGAAGGAGGCTTTAGAGGCATGATGATCAAATGTAATCCCTGACCCTGCGCTGGGTCCTGTGAGGCGGGACTGTACCGCGTCAACAGATAAAATCAGAATATAAAGTTTCCATGTTGAACTTAAACTGTACTGTGGTTATATGAGAGAATTTCTCCATTCTTAGTCAAAATACATTGATGTTAGTTAAAGTACAGAGCCACAATGTTTAAGTTACTCTTAAATGAGGGACAGCTCTATGTCCCTGTATGCAGGGATGGGGGGAGACACTCAGGAACAGAGGCAAATGATAATGCAAGTGGTGTAAAATGTTAACAGGTTAATTTGAGTATAAGGTGTATGGATGTGCTTTGGGCTATTTTGTTTTTCTGTGAAATTAAAATTATTTCCAAATAAAGTTTTTTAAAGCCATATATTAATAAATAACCACCAATAATAATCAAAACAAGCTTAGAAATGAATCTGGATTTTGATTATGATGGTTGTTTCTCCCGAGCCATTTTAATTATCTAAGTGTAATCCCAAGGCATTATTCAAACTTGCAAAAAAAAAAAAAAAAAGTACACCTTCCGGCTAGATTTATAAGAGCTTAAATAAGCACCTTCTGAGACTCAAAGCTTAACATAATTGTCTTTAACACAAGACTCCACACCTCAATCATTTCTCATAATGTGAGCCTTAATGGAGAAACCAGATTTACAGGAAGTTTAATAAAAGTTCTCATCCACGTGAGGGATTAATCTCGCCTGAGTGGTGAACATCGCGATGATAAATCCTAATAACGACTTAGGTTAAGAGCGCTTAAAGCCCTACCAAAAAAGCAAAAAGAAATCAAAGGTCTAATAAAATGGTACATGTGCCCATAGATGTGATTCTTAAAAATGAGAAAGAGGAAGAACTGCACACAAAAGACAAAATTTTAAATCTGCAGAAAAATATCTAGAAGACAATTCCTGTCACCCAAGGAAGAGAAGAATTTCTTACACAAGACACAGAAAACACAAACCATACAGGATAAGAAAGAGACGAGGCTACGCTTAAATTTCACAATTTGCATGTGAATACCACATTTAAAGTGAAAAGCCAAGCCACATTCTGGGAAAAGATAATCTCCCACAAAAGGAGCTCCCAAAAGGGCAGTACCTAGGAAAAGCTCCGTCATCATCAGTCACTTAAACGGAAGAAAAGCAGCAGGGACACCACCCAAAGCCGACCGCCCGCACACTGCCCACGCTCCTCCACACTTCTCGGGAGATCCTAGGCAGGGATGGGAACCACCCAGGGAGGGAGCTCCCTCCTCCACCAGATCCCTTTGCCAGGTGCCTCCAGACAAAGAGGTGGCTCCCAGTGTCCAGAAAGGATGATTTCCAGCATCCCAACTTCGGGCCTGAGAGAATTTCGGTTATTACAAGATAACAGGGTGAAAACAGCCCTGAAACTATCTCCCAACCCTGGCAGCCCCAGGACAATACTTTCTGACCACATCTGGGCGCTAACACTAGGTCAGAGTTCTTGATAAACAAGATACCAGCTCTGCTGTTGTCTATCTAGCAGTATGTAATGTAAGATGTAACGGCACTACAATGCGAAGACTTTTTTTTTTTTTTAATTCTCTCTCAAAGGTAGGCCTATCCTCTACAATTCCAGCAGGAGGGCTAGCTTCGCAGAGATCAGGGATATCGTAAAACATTCCAAAATACACAAGGCACTGCATGTTTTAACCATAATGAAACATGTTAAGGTTTTAACTACTAAATTAAGAATGGGGAAAATGCAGAAACACTGCCTTTTGTATTCTGCTGGAAACTGCATGACATCCCCAAAGAGCTTTCCTCGCTGCAAAAATCCGTGACAACAGAGATTCCGCACCCCCCCCCCAATCCAGTGACCAATCCTCCGTGCACGGGAGGTGGGGGGGGGGGGAGACCCATAGAGATCAGAGGTTTCACTCAAATCACATTTGAGATTTAAAATGTATCTTTTATAAAATTAGAAATGAACATGAAAACTACTTCCTGTATTCTTGAAAATGTCCACTTCTCTGAGAGTTCAAACGAAAGAAACAGTTATTAGGAAACCTTTAAAAGCAAGTCTGTGGGGGGAAGGCAAGTACTGGCAAGAATACTCTTTCTTCATTCAAGCGCTTTAGAAAATTAACTCATAACAAAAGCTAACAGTTTACAACAGAAAGTGTGTTTCTTTTTCTTAGGCAAGGGTCTGCAAACTCCCTCTGTTCCTCACAACTATCGGTAGTTTATCAGTCTAAACACAACACAACCTAAATAATTTTTTCCACTCTAACATCAGATCTTTAACTGCGGGCAAGAGGTGCACATCTGCCAATAAAAACAGAGAAAAGTCAAAAGCTAACTCATGTTCTCGAGAACATTTAAAGAGAAAACATCTCCAAGTAGACTTCCTACAAAAAATTGCACTTGGTGTCAAGATAACTCAGAGACTGCCCACCAACTATTCTGAAAAGAACAACCGTGTTGCAAACTTACAGGTTACAAATAACTGTCTAAAAAGTCAAGGTTTAAAATAAATGCAAAGTCAAATGCAACTGGCTTGGTTTTTTTTAATCATTATTCATTTTATGAATTCTAAACATGCTGAGCTTCAAAACTGTGTGGGTCATCGTGACCAGATGAGAAAAGTCAGGCCTTCGGGAGAACAGGGACAGGGAAAGCTGACACACTTGCAATCACACCTGCAGAATCAGCAGAAGTCAGTTTAGATGAATTTTCTGGACGATCATGAAAATACCACTGTTACCTACAGTGAACCATATCGTTTCTTTGGGCTCCAAATGCCATTATTTTTTAACTAAGGTATCAGGACAAAAGTATCGAAGGTATGTCCTAAAAATGAAGGATGCAAGATACAAAGAGGGAATTCAAATTTTAAGAAACTCAGGTAAAAATGTACAATACCTTCATATCAACTTCAAGCCTTAAAGAAGGCTTGAGCTCACTGCTATTCAATCATTTCCTATGATTGGTTTGGAACTAATAATGTGATTAACAGATTTTTTTTTTTTTTTCTTTTCTTACCTCGTAAGACCAGACACACTGCACCCCTGCAAACCTCCGGACACATCTTCCCACCTCCACGTCCTCGTGAGTAGTGTACATTTCCCGGAGACACTTTCCAATGTGTGGTACCATTCTCCGGAGAACCTCCCGGCTCATGATCACACCGGGCCCCCCCATGCAGAAGTTCTCACCAGGTTCCAGGGCCAGTTTCCCCATTTCTTCCGTGGTGCCCAGTCCTGTCTGCCCGAGAAAGAGGGGCTCACTGCTATTCAAACTCCTCAGAAAATTCTCCAGACGGTCTCCTTTGATATACACGTCATCATCTGCTCTCATAAACCATTCATACTTGTCCAGGTAGTGGTCATGCATGTACTTGAGCATCATGAAAGACTTCTTCTGGGGTGGGTAGGAGTCGTCCACGCCCCGCAGCGGCACGATCGGGATTGGTATCGATGTGTCTGAACCCTCACTAGAGAAGAATTCGACTTTCCCAGGAATTGTCTTGGACCATGTTCTGGAATTAAAATAAGTATCCGTGAGAGAACAGTTTATTTCAAGCTTCTCATTTCCAGAAATTCCCATATCTACTCATGCTGAATCACTGTGTGTTCAAAAGGAATGATAAAAAGCTACTTGATCTGCTTGCTTCCCCTTAACAGAAGCCCAGGCTACGGGGTATTGCAAAGCCCAAATTCACTTTCAAAAGAACCCCAACAAAAAATAATGATGAAGTGTTAAAATATTTCCAGGATAACTAAATTTTAGCCATGGCTGAAAACCAAATTGGCAGGGCACCAAGGTCTAGATCTCCAGGTTAATTTTCTGATACTCATCAAGTCCCTACCCACAAACTCCTCCACTCTATAAGACAATTAAAAATCAAATTCTTTTTTTTATTTTTTCCTCTCTTCCCCTATGATCCTCTGGTTTTGTTTCTTAAATTCCACATATGAGTGAAATCATATGATAACTGTTTCTCTCTAATGGACTTTTTTTGCTCAGCATAATAAAATAAGACGAAGTCCGAGAGGCAGACAAGCCATAAGAGACTCTTAACTACAGGAAACAGACTGAGGGTTGCTGGAAGAGAGCAGGGGGAGGGGTAACTGGGTGATGGGCCTTAAGGAGGGCACGTGATGCAACGAGCACTGGGTGTTCTATGCAACTGATGAATCACTGCACTCTACCTCTGAAACTAATAATACACTCTATGTTAATTAAACTGAATTTAAATAAAATTAAATTTTTAAAAAATCAAATTCTTCAGGGGCGCCTGGGTGGCTCAGTTGGTTAGGCGACTGCCTTCGGCTCAGGTCACGATCCTGGAGTCCCGGGATCGAGTCCCGCATCGGGCCCCGCATCGGGCTCCCTGCTCAGCAGGGAGTCTGCTTCTCCCTCTGACCCTCCCCCCTCTCATGTGCTCTCTCTCTCTCATTCTCTCTCTCAAATAAAAAAAAAAAAAAAATCAAATTCTTCATTCAACAAAGCTTCTTTGAACGCACATCAAGTACCAAGTATGTGCAAGGCCAGGGGGGATGCAGAGTGAGCAAAACACAGACGCCAACTCATGGAGCTGTCATCAGGAGAGAGAGACGTTTATCAAGGCAGTCACACACCAGTGTACTTATCAGTATGAACTAAAACAAGCACCCTGAAAGAAAGGCACACAGCCTACTTAGAGAGCATACAGAAAGAACTAGACACACAGCACAGAGAATGCTTCCCCGACACAGGGGTGAACGTCAGGGATGAGAAACGGGCCCAGAAAGTGGTATCTGGGGACAGGGTGGGTTGCCACGAGGGGAGCAGGCCCCCTAGAGCTGGGGCCCTCACGCGGTACAAGCTAGGAAGGAATGGGGCAGCAGCCGTGCTTTCCACAGTCCTCAGGGGTGAGGAGCCGGCTGAGGCCACCAGGAGGGAACTGCTGCAGCAGCAGACACGACAGTCATCAAGGGTAACTGCTCCCCCCACGGCGGGAGAAGAAAGTCAGGAACCTGCTGCTGAACAACTGATTTAAGGCCATCATGTTACATCTGTCCCTACGCTTTCTTTATACTAGAAGTAGTCCGGCTCCAAAATGCACTTACACAGACTACTTCTAGGAAAAACATCCCAGAATATAAATGAAGCAGTCAATTTAGCCCTAATAAGATCAAAAAAGGACCCTTCCCAGGTGATATTCTCCCCAATATGTTTTTATTTTACTTATCTGTTACAATTACATGTATTGTGGTGAAAAGTGAACTTGACGGGTCAATGAAAACCACACATCTCTTAAATGGAAAGTCTTAGGGAGAGAAATAGTTGAAAAAGATACACACCAAACCTCTGGTGAAGGGGTACAGAAGTAGGGAAATGGGAAGGGCGGGGAAGGGCATAAAAAGAACTTTCTTTATTCTGTGTTCTCTCTAAATTGAGGAAAATTTTTATAAGTACAATATTACTTTTTCTTGGAAAAAAATTTAACTGTGATAAAATATACATAACTTGAAATTTACCATTTTACCATTTTTTAAGCATAATGTTCAGTGGCATTAAGCACATTCACATACATTGTTCTTCAACATCACCACCCACTGTCTCTAGAACTTTTTCATCTGCAAAACTAAATTTCTAAAGCACAGTATTATTTTTGTAATTTTATAAATGATCTACAATGAGGCACTTAAAAAGCAATTACTGGCTTTTAATTCAATTCCTAGCCCAAATGTAAAGAATACAAAATGACTTCAAACTTCTCTCATTCGAGCAGAGGAAGAATTCGATGAACTTTCTGCCAAACATGCTTCTCGAAAAATCTGAGGACTACATCCATATCGTTTTTCATTAAAGGTAGGATGACTATAAGATACACCACTGTTTTTTGTACCAATAACAAAGGAAAAAAGTGCCAATCATAATCACATAATGCCAGCAACTGTAAAATGCTTCCTGATTTCAGCGATGTTAAATTTGGGGGGAAAATGTACATCTTAGAATGATGTAAGCCAGTAGCAGTAATGTTTTTTCCCTTAATGCCTATGGATTTAAAATGGACCTATGGAGTCTTATGCCTTTCACAAAACTCTCTAACGAAGAATTCGGCATGTATGGAACCTGATGGGACTCCAGATGCTATACCACGTACTATACTTCATTTTCACCAAGGATAAGCTCCTGAAAGAAAAGGATGAAAAGTAAACGTGGCAGGAATGGGGCAATTTAAAGAGAAACCAACCCTTCCCATAAAGAGACAAGTCTCTTTAAAAATGAGAATGAACTACAATCTACACAGAATGTGTAATAACCTAAAGACCCCCTTCTCACGTGGTAATCTAGAGGGGAGAGGGCTTCCCAACCCCAGGAAGTTGGTGACAATGAAGATGTACCAAGAGGACCCCCAACCAGGTCAAGGAGCCTCTGACTCCTTCCTTCAGTAGAAATGATTTGTGTTTGGCAATCACAACAATTCTTTGAAAAAGTAATTAATTTCAGTAGTTGGCACATACAATAAGTCAATACATCCTGCTCACTCGCATGAAAAAAGTGACTTAAAGTGTCATGTGTGCGTACACACACACATGCGCAGAAATCATTTGTCTCTGAGACATTTCCAAGTGAGCTTCTTACCACTTTCCATAAGACACATTACCATTTCCTACCATTCCTACATGCAGAAAGAACCCGACTTAATCAAACCACAACCAGAAAACAAATATTAAGAGGTAAAATTCACAGGCATGATGGAGTTAAAATATACTACCATTCACAGTACTCCTGAAATCTAAGTTATAAATAGTCTCATAATTGATTATACATGAATAGCGAATAACATCAGCCTAACTTTAGCTTCTACCCAATTGCTTCTGAACTAAAATGTGATCAATAAAACAGACCAAGTTCGAAACAGTAAATACAGAAGTAGCCAACCCCAGAAGCCATTAAGATATTAAAGCACCATGACATTATCTGAGACATGGGCTGGGTAAGACAATGTCTGCCTTCAAAAGAACAACCTACTCAAGAGACAACACACAGGGTGATGGTTAAGAGCATGGGTTCTGGAATCAGGTTTTTGGGGTGAGAGTCCTGGCTCCACTTTGGGATAAGCCACTGTGTACCTCCCTTTCCCTGTCCGTAAGCCGGGGATAATAACGCTACCTGCCTTACAGGGTTGCTGTGAGGGCAGGTGGGTTCTTCTATCTAAAGGGCTCAGACGTCGACCCGGCATGCAGGAAGCTTTATGTGAGTGTGACTTATTAAGGAAGACAGGAGCGTGCAAATGAAGTAAGACAGTGAAAGAGAAAACAAAGGGCGCAGGGGAGTGTGGGCTGAACCTGCAGCGGTCGGTCACAGGCTCACACACCGGCCTGTGGAGGCATCAGGGAGAAGGCCACCCCTCCCAAGTCTGGCTAAAAACCTGACCCTCAAGCGATCTCTGAGAATTCTGTTTTACAGTCCATCTTAGACAACGTTAGGGCAGAAGAAGCCCAGTGAGACTTTAACTTTTAAAACTGTTCTCACTTCTAAACACCAGAATCCTTCCTATTAGACTGAGCATCGACATGCATTTTCGTCTGGGCCCCTCCTCGGCCCAGCAGACAGAACATGCAAAGCAAGTGCTAACAGAACCGCCATCGTGGAGGCGATTAATGCCTAAACTGTGACTTGAAATCATGTAATTTGTCCAAGAAGAGAAACCAATTAATTTTAAAAACAGACAATCTAACCTCAAACCATCCTTAAAAGCCTCTCTGCAGTTTTATGGTAACTCCACCCAGTTATTATCTTTTCCTTTTTAGGTAACCCAGGGAAAAACCTCAAGCTGCCCTTTTCTGTTCTAAATGACTGGTGGTTTGAGGGAAATCTCTCAAAATGAAGTTTCTGTAAATCCTCCAATCTTAAGAAATTATGATCTTTTCATGTAGGGTACCTTTGGCTTCAAGAGCTCCCAGAAAAGTTAAGAGTGTTCTGGAACAGAAATCGTGATTCACCATCCTGGGGGACCTGGGGGAGTGGCTTAATAATGGGAAAGAAGTAAAGGCGACACGGCTGAAGAAGCAAGCTGGCCCTCCTTCCGTGACAGAAACAGGTCGAGCCCCTTATTTTCATAAGCAAATGTCAACTTTGCCATTGACAAGTTTGTTACCGGGAGCAAAGAGTTCTCCCTTAATTGAAACCGCAGAACACTTGCAGAGGCCCTTGCCAGCAAGCCCAATTTTCAATGCACTGATAACCAACTCTTGCTAAAGCACAGATAAGACAACTGAAATTTGAGAGAGCCAAGCAAGCTATCATCTTTTCCTCCAGGCCTCTAAACGCTATCCCTACACCGAGTTAAATCACAGATGCAGCTGGACAATATTAGCTTCGCTAAGGAATGCCTTTGCTGACTCAGGACTTCACATAGTCTCCCTTTCTGTTCAGTTATCATTTTAAGAAAAGCTACGTAATATACGTTTCCGTACAAAACTGCATCTACAGCATGACTCCTGTCCTAAGTACACGTTCATAATACATGGCTAAGTTTAACAAGCAAGTAAGAGTACATCCCTGTGATGTGTGCTATTAAGGGAACAAAAGTACACATACAAAAATAAAATATTTTACAACTTTACCCCAAAGTGTTTACTATGGTTATTTTTGGACGGAGGATCAGAAGACATCTAATTTTCTTCCTATTTTCTACATTTTCTAAATTTTCTGCAACAGATAGGTTTTTTTTTTTAATCTGTAGAAAAACTTTACACTAAAAAGCACCCAAAGAAAAGATTTGACATCAGAAAATTCTACTTTTGTAATAAACATTTTTTTCTATCCAATGGACAAAAACTAAAAAAAAAAAGGAGTAAGATTGAGTATTTTCACATTTTCTGAATTTTAATAGCTACAGTGATTTTTACTAGTAAAAAAGGGGAGATCTTCTGTGATTTCCCCAAAATCACAATTAAATATATTGTCAGACAGTTCGAAAGGACTCATATGATCAAATCATCTCAGAATTTGGAGTCATGGAAGGGAAAATATCATTTTTTCCCCTTGCAGAACTAATAGATAATAGGAATTAAAGGTATATATTTATATTCTTCCGTGTAACAGAAAAGATTTAAGATAACTTAACCAAAAGGCATACAGCACAAAAACATGAGAAAGAAAATAAGGCCAAAGAAAAACAAAAGTAGAGAAATCAGAGCGGGGTCCCAGTATGGGTCCCAGGGAGGACGAAATCCTGGTAGGGGCTGCCTGCTCAGCTCTATGCCCATGGGAAAGAAACACGGAACCAACTGGAGTCCTCTGAACAGATGCCACCCTGAAGGAGGGCGCCCACACAGTGAGACCAATAGCCATCACGTGGTCTCTCCGTCTGCTAATGGTGGGCCCCAACCAGCAGGCAACCAAGAGATGTCGCAGGACTATGTCCCACTGCTCAGGGTTAAGGGAAAGGACTATTCCAGATACTAAGACCTGACAGAAATTTCTCCCCCGGGGTCCATGATGGGCAAAGCAGGGCACATGTAGTGAGCATCCTTATAGGAAGCACAAATGTGATGGAGCAGCAGTCTGAGCTCATCATCCTCCCAAAAAAGTACATGGAGGACAGTTCTTTGGTGCCAGTCAGAGCAGCCATGCACTTGAACTTGATCAGGCCTTGGGAAAACTCAAGAGGTCTTCCCAGGCTACCAAGTGATGACTCAAGACTTCTCCTGGAGCCGAAGGAATGCCCTCTGGCAGGATGCTGTAAGCATTATTCACTTCATTAACTCTGTCCTGTGTTGGTATGAGGAACAAGCATACTTAGCTGGTTTCCCTTCCCCTTATGTGGTTTCCGGATACATGGTTTCCTCTTTTAAAGTCTTTAACTGTCTTACTGTGTAACCTTATGATGTGAACAATCTCAATTCTTTTTGGAAGTAGGTGGGAAATAGAACAGAAATCACAAATGGTGCAGAGAAAATTTTTTGAAGAAAAATCAAATTATACTCTTTACCATTAATCCTAAAAAGTGGACTTAAGGTGAAAGCAAGCATTAAGACTTCTTTCCCCTCAATAAAGCCGCTGGCGGGTGGATTACAGCTTCCCACCTCAACAATGGCCTGGGCACTAGCCCCAGAGGCAGTTCCAAGGTATTAAGGGCTACCAGCAACCTGCCCTTTGAGCCCAGATTCACAGCAAACAGTGGAAATACTCAACAACAGTACAGACCACAAAAACGCCCTCTTTGAAACCTAAAAATTAAAATTTGGAGTGTTAATAATAGAAGGTAAATTCTGGTCTCATGATACTTTTCCGAAGTTGGAGAGCAACCTTATATAGTTTCTATTTTGCTCCTCTACACTTAAAAGTGTAAATATGCAACTAAATCATGCATGAACAAAATTCGTTTCTAATTTAATTCTAAGCAAAACACACACACACACAAAACAGCAGCAACAAAAAGTGTTGTTTAATGCAAACAATAAAACCACCCTGAACCTACTTTGGCCGACCCCTTTTGCGTGTCAGTCTTTCTGTATCAAGGCACTTCCTGGTATCCACCCACTTAAGAGCAGCCCATAGTCACCCTTCAACCGAGCAGTTACCTGGTGCGGGGTACTGCACTGAGGGAATAAGAAACTCAGCCTATGACAGTTCTATGCAGGGTGTGAGGTATTGTTACCCACATTTTACAGATGAGACTGAGGCACAAACCTAAGTAAATAATTTCCCAAGATCATAAAGCTAATAAATGTTGAAGCCAGAACGCAAACGGGATCTGATTCTAAAGCCTCCGCTGGCTTTTTCATCCTGCACACTTATTTCCAGGTTATCACCCACATTTCCTTTGCAGTCCCTCCTCCACTGAGAAGGCTGAGAAAATAGTCATCCCAGAAGAGGAGAGCAGCTTTACACCCACTTCAGCCACTTCCACTGTGTCTCTTCCTTGCAGAAACCTGTCTGTTGAGGACACGTCTTCAGAGTCTAAGCTGGATTTAATTGAAGGTCGGAAGACTCTACTCCAAAGGTAACTTCTGAAACCCTCATTCCCTTTGGGTCCCTTCACTACTGTAAATTCTGCCCAATCACTTTCCAGCAGTAGGTAAGAAACACACAGAAAAAAATTCCAACAAGAAAGCAGCCTTCACACCTAGGCTCAACTTACAAAGCAACTGTTTTAATGCCATTAGCAACTATATTTTCAATAATCCTCAGGTTTGGGGTTTGCAAACCTAGGGTTGACATCAAATCAGAACAGAATACACCTTTTTTTTTTAAGATTTTATTTATTTTGGGGGGCGGTGGTCCATGAGCAGGGAAGTGGCAAAGCGAGAGGGAGAAGCAGGCTCCACGCAGGCGGGTCTCCATCCCAGGACCCTGGGATCATGACCTGAGCCAAAGGCAGACACTTAACTCACTGAGCCACCCAGGTGCCCCTGTTCTGTGTCCCCACCTTCTTCTTTTTAATCAACCACAAACCAAGGTACTTGGTTACAGAACGAATACCATAGCTATGCAGGTTTTAGAAAGGACACTGAATTAAGGTGAGTAGATGCACAGCTTCACTACTTTTAAATCATACCTAAATGTCTTGTTCCCCCCAATTCCATCCCCATGCACAACAGATGGAGACAGTGAATATTTACATTCGTGTGTGGAAGCCAGGGCCCTCACATTAAAAATGCTGTCACCTGATTCTCCCAAGTACTACCTGGAATTGAGAAGTTATGGAACTAAGGAAAAATAACACTTTATCAGGACAGGATTAACTGTTACTTACTGAAACAAGAATGACCCTCGTACCCAAGCCTCAGGGCACCAGCAGTGTTGCGGGTCGCTACCTACAATTTAACACACTCAAAACTGCACTCCCATTTCCTTCCAAGAGCTGTCCTCTCCTCCTCCTCCTCCTTTTTTTTTTTAAAACCTAGTTCTTTAGCTTTACTACAAAATAATTGTTCACTGCAGAAAAACTCGAAAGTATAGAAAAGGGCCAAGAAGAATACGAAAAATAATTCAGCATCACTGTGTGTATATTTTCATAGTTTCTTTTCTATGCTACACAAACACATAAGTTTATTTTGTTTGATTTTAAACAAGAGTAGCTTCATACCCGGAATACAATTTTATAACCTACTCTTGCTTAATTTAACTATATTGTGAATCTCTCTTCATTTCAGTAAACATATTTCAGCCACATCATTTTTTATGACTAGAGAAGCAGATCACAGTATGGATAAATCAGTGAAATCAATTATGGTCCACAGTTCCTAATGCAGGACACCAAAGATACTTGGAATTTCCACTTCATACATACATCTTTGAGCACATATTTAAATCCCTTTGAAAAATTCTAGAGGAAATGTTAAATTTCAGATCCCAGGCTCAAAACGCACAATCCCCTTGTTCCTTCACTACTTCCTGCTATTCCATGTTTCCAGGAATCTGTTGTCTCTGCCTCGAAAACTCCTATGCATCCTTCAAGACTAAGTGAGGGAGAGGGGGCAGGAGTGTGGGTGAGGCCTTTCCTGATCCCCTTGTAAACTGTGCGGGGCCTCTTTGTTCTGTGTCCCCACAGCAGTTGGTCCAGGCACCCTGTAGGCCCTCATCATCAGTATTACCATTTCTTTCCCTCCCTAGAAGACAAACCCTGCCAGGATAGAATTATTAATCCGTTTTCAATACAGAGCAGCTTAATGAATGGCCAAGGAAGTGAAACTAGCCATGTGATGAAAACACAGCCATGTGATGAAAACACAACCATGTATAAACTTCTCCTTACAACCACAGCTATCCTTGGAATATTCTAACTATTTGAGGGCATCAAGAGATCTGGAACCATGACACAGAAAACTAAACTCACGTTCAGGACCACATAGTCCTCCAGTCATCTTAGGTAATTCACAACGTGAACTGGGTTGTGCTCCAAAAGTTCATTTACAGGTCGATTATTCAGATTATAGAAGGCAGTCAGTAAGTTTTTGCCAAACTGAATTCTATCTGAGAAAGTACTGCTCTAAACTGTTTTCAAGATAAGCATGGTTTACTGAGTTCAAGAATAAGAAAAGGAACTCTGAGATTTGCTCATTAAGGTTGGTAAAAAAACAGTGTGCCTTCACTGAAAGCATTCGGAAAAGGCCATTAACTACTACAACATCTTGCAATGAGATTCCTATAGCTACAGCTAGTGTTTCTCAAACTTTCTTCCCACAGTTCCCTATAGACTGATGCTAATCTTTAATGGTGCCCTTTATCACTCCCAGGGCAAAGAAGGGTAAACCATCCACCGCTTTCCTCTGAGAAAGTAAAGAAAGAACAAAACGGTTCCCCATCTTCAGCCCAGGGGAGGTAAGAACCAAGACAAATGAAAGGTGTTGGATTAGCTTAGAGTTCTGGGCATAAGAAAGGACTAAAAAGCAAAGTATGCATGTTTTTTTTCTTTTTTATCAAACCATTAATTAAAAAGAAAACCTGAATGGTATCAAAACTCTCCCAGCAAGAACAGGTAAGTGTAGCCAAGAAATGTTTGAAGCAGAAGCGGAACAAAGAGGAACTTGTCTACCGGATATTAAAAAATTATTCAACTTCCAATCATTTCAATGGGTGGTACTGGCATAAGAACAGAGAGAAAGATCAGTGGAACAGAATAAGAAGTCCAAAAACATACCCAGGAATTTTGAGTATGATGAAGATGGCATTTCATATTGGTAGGGAAGTGGGAGCCTATTCAACAGATGCTGCTGAGACAATGTGCTGTTTGGGGGAAAAAATGAGATTGAGATGATTTCTACCCCTTCTAGAATTAGAGAAAAAAAAAAAATGTTGCTTTTAAAAATCTCTCCAGGGCATTAACTTTCTGAGCTTGGGGCAGCAGAGTGGGGGGTAACCCTAAAATCAGAAAAGTAAAAACTGAACTACATGAATTCCTGTCTATCAAACTAAGAACAAAGAAAAAAATACGGAAATAATATGAACTGTGGCTAGTACCAAAAACACAGGGGTTCTGATGATCTGTTACTAACTGGCATAATAAATCCCTCTGGCGGAATCACGGTACCATTTGGAAGTGAAATTACCGAGAATACAAATACTCTATAGATGAGTCAAAACAAATTTCTCTATGTATTTGCAGAACTCCAGCTACCCAGAACCCTCAGGCAATTTTAGCTTCAGACAGCTTCAGAGCTCCAGCACTGGAACCACCTCAAATGTTAATCTTTTCTCAATCTCTTCGTAAATTCATTACATTTATAAAGCTAAGGATACATCTACTTGTGTGTCTAAAAGCCTTCTTCAAACTTGTCCTGTGCAAAACCAAACCTGCTGACTCACCTCCTTCCCCACTCACACTTGTCTTTCAGGGCAAGACCTTAGAAGGCACTGTTGATTTTTCTTTGCCTCACCACTCACCAGCGTTCCATCAGCACATCCTGACCTCTGCTCCAGCAGATCCCCTGGAATTCTCCATGACTCTCCATGGTGACTGTTACTACAGCCACCCTGTGCCACCCCCACCTCCAGCCAGACCACCTCCTAAAATCTCCTTGCTTCCCTACAATCCAGTCTCCACACAATGGATAGAATTAACTTTTAGGACATAATGCCATCACCTCCCTTTCCTGTCTAAGCCCTCCAAAGGCTTTCTTACTCATCTAGGATAAAATTCCATGAGACCAGACATTATCGGGCCTCGTCCACTTTCTCTTATTGGCCTTCGTTTATTCCCTTCCAAGTTGGTTGCTGTCTGTAACTCACCAGCTCTTCCCTCTGCCCCCTCGCTCATCAACGATATTCATGCAACCAGTTCCTCACCATCAGACTGCCGCCCAAATACCAAGTTCTCTAGACACCACCCCACCGTTTCCCTACCCTGTTTTATTTTCTCCATAGTACCCATCATTAATTCTTTCAGTGTCTTGCCTCCCACTAGAACACAAGCGCCATGAGAACAAGCATCTTCACCGTTGTGTCCCTGACAGTCTGGACCCAGAGGAGCCATGTATGTATTTGTTGAACAAAGGGATGAATCTTAAGTGTAAAAGTATTTTTATGAACCAGGATCACTACTATGAACTTCACAGCTATGGTGTCTGCTCAGGCCTTTGGAAGAAGCTAGCCCTGCTCAGTCTCTGATCAGCTACGCTTTTTGAGTTTTGTTTTGCCTGCGTTTTAAAATCTGTTTCTTGCATGCTATCAGCTGTCGCTGCACTAACATTCCTTGGTGGCTCCTCTCCCAATTTCAATCATTTGGCAGGTTAAGAAAATAAAAGTCTGCAATGATGGGGCTGTTCCAGCATTAAAATGCACTAACTTTAGTGCAGACAAGCCTATCTCATTGAATTTCCCAAAGGCTTTATAGCTCCTTTCTGGATCTCAGACAATTACTAGTCCCCAAACCTAAATTCTGACATTTTCAGTATCTTAGCATAAAAGTACACCACACCGCCATCTTACTAAAAATGCTGGCATCTCCTTAAACCCATAAAGCCAAACAGTAATTTTATTTAAAAAGAAAAAAAAAAAACTAAACTAAAAAACGTTAAAGTTTTTCTTAAGGTAAAGAATGAATTTGCTTTCTAGGAGAGAAGTAAAACTGAGCACACCCAGTGCCAAACTGGAGTTCTACCTCGCACTGTAAGATTCAAGCCGACTTTTATGCCAAACAGCGTGCAATTTCCATTTTAAGAGCTGCGTGTGGAGTTTCGGCCTGGGCTGCAAAGCACAGCACAGCCATAATCATAAGTTACACACTGTAACCTCCATCCCAATTCAGCCCTTCCCCAAAAGTTCCTTAAGACTAAAACCATCTTGGGGCGCCTGGGTGGCTCAGTTGGTTAAGCGACTGCCTTCCAGCTCAGGTCATGATCCTGGAGTCCCAGGATCGAGTCCCGCATCAGGCTCCCTGCTCAGCAGGCAGTCTGCTTCTCCCTCTGATCCTCCTCCCTCTCATGCTCTCTATCTCTCATTCTTTCTATCTCAAATAAATAAATAAAATCTTTAAAAAAAAAAAAAAGACTAAAACCGTCTTGTGCCATCTCCTGCAAATGGTCTAAACAGAGGTTTGTCAGGCTGAGCAGCAGAGGATCATAACGGAAAAGCTAAGTCCACCCCCAAGCTTCAAGTAATGGGACTTAAAGAGATAAAAGAGCTGCAGGAAAGCTAACAGAATGCCTGGATAGGATACATTGTTTCCACATAAGGGTTTTTCCCTTTATCAGAAAGACAGAGTTGTCACAAAGAAGAAAGAACTGGGGCCAGAGGACAAACTGTGTATCTACTTTCCATTAAGTGTCTAAAAGAAAATAAACAATGAGATAAAAATCCTACATCCAAAAAAGATGAAGCAGGAGATTTGGAAAAGGAAACCAAAAGTAAGAGTGTCAAGCATGGGCTTAGGGAAAAGATCATCTCCAAGTGTAAAAGAGTAGGTCCAGTTTGCGTTACATTTTCTGAGTATTGCTGGTGTACCAGGACCCCTACTGGTTTGTGTATACGGATTCTGAACCCAAGAAAATATATCTGTTTGGTGGGCAATCTAGTATTTGTCCAAACTACTTTGAAAATCGTCTCCAAAGTTGTGATTTCACAGAGCTTGTCACCCAGTGGCAGTCAGGTGGACTTACTTTCAAAACCATTCTGTAAACAATTTATACAGCTCATCCCCAATTTCAGATATAGCCATTCCTCTTGGCAAAAAAGAACAATCTGCATAAAATTCCAGGTAAATCATGGGAGATCTGGGAGTAAATCTTCAGCTGGGGATTCCTCAATCACTAACACAGTCTAAATTTATAATAAGTGGCTACATTCTAAGGTTTTCAGGTTCCTTCCTGGCAGAACCTGGACTCTGGACTTAAATAAGTTCCTCAGAGAAACATGTAGGAATGGGGAGTCGATGCACTGAGAGTGCTGACATTCTTTATTGCTCTTTCGTCTTCTTTTTCAATCCTGTACTTCCTCCCTTAGAGGAATAAAGATCCATAGAAGTTTTTCCCTTCATATTTAATGCCTGGACATTTACACCAGGACTAAATTTAAAAGCCGAAGTTTCAAAGGTACTGGTTATAAATTAAGAACCAACAGCAACCAGCTTGGCCTTGCTCAGCACTGACTGCTCTGCAAATTCCTTCTCAGAGGACCTCCCTGCATTGGTTTGTTCTGTGGCTGGATGAATCCCAAATCTTGTCCATACAGTAAGCATTTCTGTACTTCACACGTACAAGGTTCCATTAAATCCCTTTATTGGATCCACACCCTTCTACCTCAAATTCACTCCAATACAAATCTGCTATTCCAAAATGATCGCCCTTCTAAAGGTTGTTTTAGTTAATCCCTCTGTTAATCCTGAACATGATTCCAGCCACTTTTATGACTCATATGGCCAACAAGGACCCAGATACTGGATAACACACACACATCCCTAAACTGAGCTAGTTAACCCCCAACCTACCATGGGCCAAGAACTACTTTTCCCAAGGTTCTCTTTCCATTAACTCAACAGACTGGTGGGGTCGAGCGTGTAGGGGGCATCCCCTTTCATTTACGAGAGTGCTTCTACCAGTGGTATCTACAAGTATACTCTGGAAGGGCTCTGACCAGATTAACTTACCTTGGCTCTTGCTCTGCAAGAGCAAAGGTGCCTATTTCAGAGAATCAAACGATAACCATCCCTGCCACCACTGTCACAGATACTGTGTGCTAAGAGTTTTCCCAACAACCTTATGAGGGAGATATGTTCAGTCAGATCCATTTAACAAAGAAGAAGGCTTGGACATAGAAAGCTAAAGTGCCTTACACAAAGTCAGGCTGAGGACCACACCCACGGGAGCCAACCTGGTCCACCTGACCCCAAAGCCCATACTCTTGGGCGTCGCATTCACCATCCCGCCTCTGACCTCTGCTTCCAATGTCTGACATCCATAGCCCAAGGGGCACCCCGATCCCACAGGAACCCCGGGAGCTTCGGGTCTGGAAAGCAGGCAAAGACTCAAGCCAAGGGAGTACCGGCAGGGCCGCCCGCCAGGATGCTGGATACAGGATTCGGCGTCCTAGCAGCAGGGACTCACCTGTAAGCGGCCACGGCGCGGGTCTGCAGGTATTTCTGGGCGGTCATGACTCCCACGAAAAGAAAGTTCCGGTCGCGCGGGCCGCCATCCGAGGCCGGGCCGTGGGGCCAGAGGTGCGCCCCGCGCGCATCGCCGCGCGCCCCGCCGGCCTGGGAAGCCGCCGCCGCCGCCTGCCCTGGCCGGCAGCCCTCGGGGCTGGCGCGGCGCCGCGGGCCCGCTCGCTTCAGCTCAGCACCGCGGGGCATGACATGCCGCCGCGGCGGCCTCCCAGTCCCGTGGGGCGCGCGGCGATGCGCGCGGGGCGCACCTCTGGCCCCACG